>NW_007726582.1:550420-565874 GCF_000696425.1 Galeopterus variegatus
CGGCCTCTCCAACTTCCTTCTGTTCCTCTCAATATTAGTCTTCGCTGGTTTGCTCCCCTCTCACACCTTGCTTCTTTCCAAAGTCAACACCTTCACGTCTGCCCTTGGCCTCAAACCTTCCATTCTTCAGAACTTAGACACGTCAATTTTCCCCTTCACTCACATCTTCAGTCCTTCCTATGCAACTGGTTTCTTGGGCTCTGTGAACATGCTCAACCTTCAATCACCATAGAAACTATCTTTTCACGTTTGTTCTTGCTCCAATGATTGTAAGTCAACCTGCCCTTCTTCGTCTTTCAGAAAGAGCAAGCTTTCTCTCCATGTTTACCGTCTCCACCTTACTTTTCACTGATTCTACACCCACTGAATTTTCACTTCTAATAGCACAGCTGAATTAAAACTGCTTTATCAAAATCAATGCTAAATAAAACTCCGGGGAGGCCATTGTTTTGGATTGAGCTCCTGCACTAGGCCCCAACAAACCAGACCAAACTAGAATGGAGGAGTCACTCGTGCTAGGTGCCACATAATCAAACTGAACTTAAAAACAAGCCAGTTTTCCAAATAATAGGAGGTTTACAGCAACCAAACAGAAGGGGCCCAGTCAACCAAAGCCGGCATGATAAGAAGTCTCCTGTTTCATTTTTTTTTTTTTTTCCTTTTTGTCTTTTTTCGTGTCCGGCAATGGATCGCAACCCNAACCCTCAGTGTCGCGCCCGTACCAGACCGGGACCGGCAACGGGATCGCAACCCTCGGGGTCGCGCCCGCACCTCGCGCGGGAACCGGTCTATATATGGGATCCGAACCCTCGGCAGGAGCACCACCGCGCTCCCAAGCAGCGCACTGTAGCAGTGCGCCACCGGGCCGGCCCCAGAAGTCTCCTGTTTCAACCCTATATGGAAAGTAACCTGAAGTAACTTGAAGCCAACCAATCTGCTCTTAGCACTGTGCTGTTCCCTTGGTCCTGCTCAAGCTACCTTACAAAAACCAGCTGTTCTGCCACTCAATAGAGCCCCTTTCTGTTTCGTAGATGGGATACTGCCTGATTCATGAATTGCTAATACAAACCAACTAGATCTTTACACTTAATTTGGTGAAATTTCACCTCTTCTCACCCTTCATTCTTTTTCAGATACTCCTCCATACAGGCAGAATATTTGTATACCTTGTCCAGAGAGATCCACTGTCTTCTGGTGTCCAGTTTTGCCATCAAAGAGCTCCATTACGTATTTCCCTTTGTCATTCGGAGTGGGCTCATTGATTTGCAGCCAGATCTGCTCCCCGGTGACCCCACTCTTAACTCTGTCTGTGTACTTAATAGCAGTCCCACTGTCAAAATCAAAGAAAACATTGCTACTGTTTGCTTTCATCCAGAGCTGGTCTTTGTCTCTTATTGAGGGTCTTACCATAAAGTTTTATAGGCTTTCAAAAAGCATGGGATCTGCATATGTTATTCTTCTGCTTCACATAAATGCCAGAACTTGGATTCCAAGGCCTGGAGTCTGATAGTCTGAACATTTACTTAACTCCCCGTAGCAGTCTGGGGCCCAGGACAAACTGTGACAACGATCCTTCCCAGTGGTTTTAATTATCTTTGTTTTTGCTCAGGTTTATTTGTAGGCCTATGTGTTCACTCCACAACTTAACGTACTGAACAAGACAAGCAAATGCTTTCTAGGCAGAAAATATAAAATAGCAGATTTTAGAAGTTTCAGTGACACCTTCAACCCTTCAAACAGAAAGGCAAAGATATTAGCTCCACCAAAGAAAAAATGGCAACAAAAGTCTGTTTCAGATAAAAATTGGTTATCTAATAAGCATCCTGATCATCAAAAAAGCTTTCTCTTATTGAAATGATCCCGATGTCACAGCCTCCTAGCTGGACAGCTGGATGTCTCAATGGTAGGTTGGTTGGTCTACTTGGGCAAAGGGCACAGTGAATTGCTGTAATCCCAGGGGCTGCCAGTGCTGGCCTGAATAAGGTGAAGGGTACAGTATCTGGGGAGGGAGAAATGGTGCGGTGCTTTCAGCTTTTTACTTATAATTGTACATCTTTTAACTTAAAAATTTTTAATTCATAGCTGTGCCTCACCTTTCATCTTTGCTCTTAGATGGAAACCATTTTTGTTGTTGTTGTCGTTGTTGTTTTTGGTGGCTGCCCTGTATGGGGTCTAAGCCCTTGACCTCGGGTGATAACATCCACCATGGTCCAACCAACTGAGCTGACCAGCCGACCCTGGAAACCTTTTGTATGCATCTCTCATTACTTTCTTCTCCTTTTCCCTGATCTCTCCAGAACCCCCATTCTCTCAGCAGGTGGCCAGGAAATCTGAGGCCATCAGGACCCGGCCTCTCCAACTTCCTTCTGTTCCTCTCAATATTAGTCTTCGCTGGTTTGCTCCCCTCTCACACCTTGCTTCTTTCCAAAGTCAACACAGAATGGAGAAAAAAAAAAAAAAGGGGGCCAGGCTGTGGCTCACTTGGGAGAGTGTGGTGCTAATAATACCAAGGCCCCGGGTTCGGATCCCTATATAGGGATGGCCGGTTGCTCACTTGGGAGAGCGTGGGGCTGACAACACCAAGTCAAGGGTTAAGATCCCCCTTACTGGTCATCTTTTTTAAAAAACATAATAAAATAAGAATGATAGCATAGTAGGAATTCTTTCTCATTTGTAATATTATATTATAAATGTATTTTCTAAAACAAGCATGTATCATATTTGTGGTTGTAATAAACAAAATGAACTTTAAAAAACAAAGAATAACAAAAATTTCCACCAAAAAATTTTAGATTTCAAATGAATATTTAGCATTTTCTCATACCACTACATTCTTTAAAGAGTATTTATTTATCTAAAAAGATATTAAAAATCTAAAAAGATATTAAAAAATTAAAGTGCCATAAAATGTACGGTAAATGTCCCATAAAAAAGGGACCCATCCATACCCCACAGATTAGATATGTCTCAGAGAGTTAGACAGAAAGATTGTTCTCAGCTTTGCTATGATAAACCTGTTTATATTTAATCTCTGGCTAACATGTATAATAGTACCTTACATGTATAAAATGCTTCAGATAGAATAGTTATTATTGCTCCTATTTTATATAAGAGAAAACTGAGATGCAGAAAACTAGATGACTTGCCTACGATCACAAGGGAAGATGGGAACAAAGTCAAGACTAAAACTCATTTCCAGCTTCTTTCCCATTATGCCACAAACCGACAGACAGCAAGGCAGTCCTTGATTACCGAACCTTTCATAGGTACATGAATACACAAACAACCCACGTAGCCAACTAGACCAATTTAAGAAGTCTATGCCTTGCTAGTTGAACAGCAATTTCCTCAAAACATATTTTCAATGTCCTAATTTTTTGAACAAGTAATTCTTTTGGAGATGATACAAAGTTTTTTGATTGATGACTCAACTAATTTTACTTCTCATTCTTCAGACTGATATATTAGAATGTCCTAGATGTTCCAGAAGAATTTCCTAGAATTTGATCTATTTTAAGTTATACTTAGTTTCTTTTTTTTTTTTTTTCCTTTTTGTCTTTTTTACTGACCGGCAATGGGATCGCAACCCTTGGTGTCGCGCCCGCACCGTGCTCAGCCAGTGAGCGGGAACCGGTCTCCACATGGGATCCGAACCCTCGGCAGGAGCGCCACCGCGCTCCCAAGCGGCGCACTCTCCAGTGCACCACCGGGCCGGCCCAGTATACTTAGTTTCTTAAAATGTATTCTGAAAGAAATAGAACAAAGGAATGAACCCTCAAGCATTCTACACTGGAATTTTACTACTTCTCATTTTTAGAACTCAGGAAATGAATAATAATAATAATGATAAAAACAACACTGTTCTATATCACAGTAAAGTAGTTCTAAGGAAAACACAAATGACTGCTTTGTGGGCCCCAGCTCTGATTAAATGCTCAGTCTCTGGAGGGAGCCTGCCAGGGCTCTGCCCTCTACCCATCTCTTAGCTGTGTGACTCCCAAGGTCATCTCCCCAAGGCTCATCACTAAAGTGAGGACTCTACCACACAGAGTTGTGAATATGAAGTGAATTCATGTATCTAAAGGGCTTGGAGCAGTGCCAGCATGTTGTCAATGCCCAAATAAACATTGTTATCTGGATCCTCCTGGGGATGCCACATGGCCTACTTCTCAGTGGGACACTTAAGGACACTGTTAGGAGTATAAATAGTTTGACTGGTTTGACTTAGAAAGAACCTATTTTGGCTCTTGGAATCCCAGAGATGAACTTGAATGGGATCCCTATAACTCCACAAAGGTAGCCTGGGGACTAGAATAGACCTTCAGCCTCCATCCAGTTCAAATACATATCCTCAAAGTCATCTTTAGATCACTAAAGCCTTCCGAGGGTGGACAAGGAACACACTAATACCCAACTATGCCAATTGCTGTACACAACAAAAACAATGATACTGGGTACTCCTCTGGATTAGGCTTCTTGGGTGAATGGCCATTAACTTATACAATGGGAGATTTGGAGCCTCTGAGTGCACACTGCTTCAGTTTTGCTCCAGACCACAGCATGTGTTAGTTGTATTTAGAAAGAGAGCGCTAAGAGTGTGGCAAAGCAGAGATAGCCCAAGCACAACCGTCTGGAGGTGGAGGTTACATTATAGAGAGTCTGCAAAGTATGAGGGAAAGAGCTATCCTCACAGTAAAGGAATGGCCTGAGGGGTTCTATCCTATGCTCATCAACATCAGAACTGAGAATTAAGAAGACTCCTTACCTGAGAGGTACAGAAGATTTTTGTTCACTCCCCAGCCCTTACCCCTGTGGAGAAAGAGTTTTCTACATAGCGAGTAAGTTCCCATTTACTTACTTGTGGGACCAGTTCACTTTCAAATCATCCAGGTAGTAAGTAACAAAAGAGTACAGCCGGATGCCTTCAGCTGTGCTCTGGATTTTCAGGTCTGAAGCAGACAAAGCTGAAAGAAGAAAACAGCATGTTTCATGTAGCTTCAAGCCCATCCTGGCAGGAGAATAGCAAAACATTGTTGTTATGAGAAAAATTTAACTTACCAATTGTTTTGCATACTTCAGTCATCAGTTCTTTAAAGGCTGTGGATAGAAGTTCATAGGCAAAACTTTAGCACAAAAATGTTCAATGTAAGGTCAAATCTCAAATTGTTGGCTCTCAAAAATTCTCTGTCTGGTGAAGGGTATTGGACACAAGGTGAATTTGTTGACTCTGATAAGTGCTCTTTGAGGAAATAACTCAATTTTATCAGGTTTTAAAAGATCTCTGCTTATATTGATATTTTCCCCCTCTAATACTTTGTAACTGTGAACATATTCACATTCTAGAGAAAGAACCGCAATGAAACTTCCAGGAAGATTTTTGGCTTTAGGATTCTCTTTCTTCTTAAGTCCAAGGGAGCCTTAATTTACATCAAAAGAAGTCTTCTTATCTGTGTCATCAATTCATAATGAATTAACCATTTAGGTCTCCTGGTCTTCCTCAGCCTGAGAATGCTTTTTGCCAGTAAGCACATTTAGCTGGCCTCCACCAAAAAAGAAGTCAAAATCAGATTTCTGCTGTTTATTAGCAATACTATTAAAAGATCTTGTTCAGGAACAAAATTGGAAGTTTGGGAATCACATGTAGGTTTTCATTATCATGATATATTTGTCCTTAGTAGTCTCTGAATAAATGGAAATTGCTTTCTTGCTCTCTTAGTAACTGCGAGGCATCAGATTTTGTACATAAATCTTTGGTTGCCACCTTTAAGAGTGGACTATTTTTAGGGGCCGGCCCAGTGGCGCACTGCTACAGTGTGCCGCTTGGCAGCGCGGCAGCGCTCCCGCCGAGGGTTCGGATCCCACATACAGACCGGCCGCTCACTGGCTGAGTGAGGTGCGGAGGCAACACCGAGTGTTGCGATCCCGTTGCCGGTCCCGGTCCGGTATGGGCGCGACACTGAGGGTTGCGATCCATTGCCGGTCACAAAAAAAGACAAAAAGGAAAAAAAAAAAAAAGAGTGGACTATTTTTAGACATGCTTCTCACAGAAGTTTTTGATCCTGGAACATTTTTATAGAGTTGAAACAAAAATGATGATTTAAATTTAAAGCAGACCCCTAGTGGACTGTGGACTATAAATTCACTGAGGATCAAAAGTATACCTCTGATTTCTGGGAACACTGAAAGTGAAGTATTTTTGAATAAAACAGTAGTTCACTCTGCTGGAATTTCAATTAAACCAAAATCTGACAACAAAAATACCAGCATGATTTCAATCGTCGGCCTGGCCTCAATCATAATTCTGGTAACCTGTATACAGCACACACAACACAAGCACTTGGTGGACTAACCTTCATCCACAAGCTTCAATCTGCTCTTATCTTTTCCTCTGTCGTCTTTCAGGATAACTTCATAAATGCCAGCATCTTTCTTGGAAAACTAAGGGGGAATAGACACACACTGCAGCTTCACATAGCCTCAGGGTATGCTGTATGCATTTTTAAGGCCCTTGATTTATGGAACTGCCATCAAAACACACATTGAACAAGCATCTAGCCACTTGAGTGATGAACAATTCACAGATGAATCTATCCATAATAATTTGACCAGCTGGAAGTCCTGATTTTTCACCCTCAAAGGCTATAATTGATTTGAGGCTTAAAGTCCATATCTTTTACTCTGTCTTCACTTATTAAAAGCTAATGATTATATATATTTCAAAGCTGTGCTCTTTTAGACAAAAAGTAGATAAAAATCTATACTTAAATGAATACTATTTCTGGCTGTCTCTGAACTTTTAGGGAGCAAGTTATTATGATGCTTAAGAACTAATAAGGAAGGATCCACTTAACTGCCCATATGTGAAAAAAAGTAGCTTAGCAAAGCAAGAGTTGTGGTGTCCAGCTGCTACTGGTTGGATATCTAACAAATCTACGCACACCACAAGGCAAGAGAAACTTTTGTGTTTCTATGGCAGTTAGAAGTAAGCTATTATAAATCCTCAGGTATGAAATAAAAAGAGAATCTAGTCTCCGTTTGGAGGGAGAATGTAGGGTACAGAGCTGATTTATTACATTTCACATTGATAATCACCTACCTCTGTTATAAGCAGGGTACATATACCATCCTTAAAATCATGCTTTTCATCCACTGATATCTCCCTTTCATCTTTGTACCACACAATATGAGTCTCCTTCTTAATATTTGCCACCTAGAAGAAAAGCCATAATTACCCTTCTCGAAATAAGGAAATGTTACCCTTATGAAACTAAATAGTTCTTAATGCAGCAAGGTATAGAAGAAAAAGCACTGAACTGGAGTCAGAAGACACAGCTCTCTACAGGAATCAATGGAAAGCTATTTTAATTGAGAAAAGAGTTTAGAATAGAGTGGATACCAATGAATAAACCTAAATCAATAGCACCTCTATTTCCGGCAATAAAAATTGACCTTAAAACCATCTGGTACACAAGAAAAGAAAGAATAGATACCTACATACTAACATACACACTTAAATGGAAAAAGAATCTTAAAACAAAAGGAAGACAAATCCCATCAGATTAAAATATAGTCTATGTCAAAAAAACACTTTATTAAAGGAACAGAATGAGTAAGCCCCATTCTATATTGAAAATTTTAACAAAAGATAAATGCAGCATTGCAAATATAGGTGGAGGGAAACTACAATTTAATAAATTAATTGCTTAGTAATTTTGATGAGACTCATTTAGATCCTAATTCACACATCATGTTATATCACAAATGTAAAACGGACTAAACAACTTCATATGGTCAAAGGGGTCTTGAACTTTATAATGTTTGAATTTTTTACAAAGGAGAATATACTGATGTATTTCTTGTATAATTAAAATTGTATGAAAAAGTAAAGACTTTCACAAATCAAGAGAACAATCCAAGAGACCCCACTGAACGACTGATGAAATGTACATACAGTTCCCTAAAGAGAGTATAACTATAAAACAAACAGATGAAGAAAATGTTTAGTCTCATTATAAGCAAGAAAATCAAGTTTTAAAGTGTTAAAAAAATTTCAGCTAATAAATGAACATAGGAATCAGCACTGGTAACTATCATGAAACCAGTCCACATGAATGTTCTTTATGACCCCATAACCTGGTTCCTGAATTATAGAAAGTAACTGTGTTACTAGGTGGTACTGCTTATGATAAAAATGACCCCAGACGGAAAGCTGGATATGGACTAGAGGGACTAGAAACGGACTCCACAGTTTTGGGCTTTGCTGAGTAGACTGACTTTTATAATTTGGACATGTCCCTTGCGGGGATCCTGGAGGTTCTGCTTAGGGAGTTGTTGTAAGAGGTACTGGATCCTCCAGCATGAGGTTTTTTAAAGCCAAAGTGCCTCCTGCCCAATGTGGATCTTGTCTCCCTGTACCTCAACTGTCATCTAGGGGTGGCAAAGGGAATAATAGCTCCCCATGTGGACACCTGTGGAAGAGGAATGCCCAGCACTGCCTTGTGTGCAAGCTGGAGTTCCTCCTGTACCCTTTTGAGTAGACTAGTGCCAAGTGGAGCTCACAGTAGTCTCAGGACTCAGTGTTTAGCTGCACATACTCTATGACCTATAATATAATGTGTAAATTGCTAAATTTACATCAATTATTATACTAATATACTAACAAAGCTATGGAGACAGGAGGGAGGTTCATTCTAATAAGGAAGGCCATTTCAGACATTGAAACAACATAAATACATAATGTGTGAATTTTTCATAACCTATTTCTAGCACTTCTTGGTTGTTTAGAATCTGGGTAAGGGGCAGATTTTCCTGGGGAAAGCCATTGGAACAGGACTTCAGGGCTTACCTTCCAGAGGACAACAGGTAGTGCAGGAGGAGGAAGGATGAGTGGGCTTCTAAGAAAGGGATGGTTTATGGGCAGGGCTGTGTGGATGGGAAAGTGAGTGGGGGCGACACGGCAGTGGGCAGCCAGGATGAGAGAGGGGGAGAGAGAGCAAGCAGGGTTAGCTGCTGCCAAGAAAGAGTTTTTCAAGAAGCTTTGTCATTTCCTGAGAAGCTAAAACCTGGAATTGATTTCTCTTATATATATTTCTGACTGCAGTTTCTTTGAATTTATCAGACCTAGTAGAGACTGGGGCACTTCTTGCTTTTACAATAACTGCATGCCAACTGTGAAGTCCATTCTTTGCTTTAGAATATGTCAGCCACCATGACCTTCACACTCCAACCTCATCCTATAGCTCCTTATTCAAAACATTTCTGATGACTCACTTAGCTAACCCCATATGCTAAGGTACAAACAAGTTTAGAATGCTATATAGACTTTTTTTCCCCCTAACTCTTTCCAAAGCCCTAATAAGGTAGAGAGCTGCAAATTCTTGACCAAACCTCTCCCCTCAAGACAGCACAGAGGCTCAGAATCAGCAGCGCAGCTGGTGAGCACTCAGGCTCTGTTGTGCCAATGTCACAGTTTACATAGGAGGTTCCACAGAAAGACACTGTGACTGGAGTCACTCTGGAATAGATCTACCGCTTAGGATACAGATTTGGCCTAAAACAAAAATAATGTGAGAGTCTTCTGAGATTAACAATTAAATAAGAGTCTGTGTCCTTACTAGGTCATGGGTAGTGAATGAGAAACGATCATCTTGCCTTCTCATATTTTTATGTTATTTTATTTTAAATGTTTCTTACCAACGAATGGTTATAGTAACATTCAACAGTAAGGATATCTACTTATCATTTTGGTTCAAATGGAGGAGATGAAAACCTGATCTTCCACTTCTCCACATTCTATTTTATCTTTATTCCCCTTGAATCAAATATTAAAACTTTATCCACCTCTTACCTTGCATTTCAATAGTACATTACATTCACCAGTCACTTCCCAGCTCAAATACTCGGCAAAATGAGGACCTATAAAATTTTAATAACATCTGCAATTACTCTATTAATCATGAGTGCAAAATCAAAGCTCACTCTTAAATCCTAAGGTGATTTATTTTTAAAGTCAAATTTTAAAAGTTCTAGATTTAATTTTTAAATATTTTTAATGTTTACACACTTAATAAATATTTTCAGGCATTATTAACATAATCGATAATGTTCATTTTAATTTGTTATGGAAATAATCTTGGAATCTTGGAATATTTTGCACAAAAATTTTTCTCTTTACCCACTGCCTATTTTTACCTTGTTTCCTGATCCATTCTTGCCGCTGGAATTCAGCTTCTTTCTGGAGCTTTTTATAAACTAGAAATTGAAAAACAAGGAAGTATGGGATTGAGTTAAGCAGCATAAAAACACACCAGCCACTATGCTAAGTGATTCATATTCATTACTAGAACACTTATACATTGTGATGACCCTACTAATTTTCAGTCTTTACAGATGATGAAATAGGCTTAAGTAACTTGTCCAAGGTCACCTAGCTAGGACTAGTGAAACCGTATTGGATGCTGCAGATGTAGAGATTTAGCCAGCCTTTCCACTGCTCTGTAAATGCCATATTTTAAATCTTGGTGGTTTTTATGGCAGCTGACTTACTACAATCTAGTTATAATGTATGATTAACAGATTTGGCATGCAGTACTTTTGCATATTTTTCTTCTCCATTTGAGTAACTTAAAGTAAGTACACATTGTAGAACAGTATCACGGTTTGTTTCTGAGACAGATATACAATCTTGGTTGTGCTGCAACCTCCTTCACTGAAGAATTTTAGTAATAAATACTTGTTTACATATAAGGTTATTTAAGTGCAGTCTTGCCTGTGGGCTAGGGATAAATTTGTTGTTCTTTTAAATTAACTTTCATTTCTATGCAATGAAATACCATGGAAAGTATTAACTGAAAATTGTATTTTGAACATTAAAATTAAATTAGGAAACAATTCCTACTACCTCTCACATGACCACTTTTGTGCCATGGGGTATCTGCACTAAAGTGAATACCAAGCTCCACAGAATTCTTACCATCTCCAATGAGAACCAGAGTAGAATGGCCAGTTGTTTTTCCATCTTGAATCTGGAATGTATATGTTCCCTCATCCTCATCCTGTAGCTTCTCCATGAACATTTCAATTATGCCAGTGTTTCGGTCAATATGCATCTTATATTTCTTCAATGGGAAAAGGGAAAGAAAGAGAAATCAGTGAGGTAGATACTTTACTTTGATGACAATAAGCCTGATGAAATAAAGATAAACCCCAAAGAACCATAATTTTAATAAAATTTCCTGACAACTGAGCAAGTTTTTAAAAATATTATACCCATGAAAAGAGAAGTATGTGGAATGTATGACCCAGACCAGAACTGATTACTAAGCAAAGTCTGAAATTTAATTTCTTAAACCTAACAATACCCCAGGGCACAAAATGTTGTGAAAAACTTTTCAGATTCTCATTTTTCCTTTCAGATTGCATTATTTTTAATTAGTAGAATATTATAAAACTATTAACATTATAGACAAATGAGGGAAGTGTGGCTCATTCATTGCTATATCCTTAGCACACAGCACGTGCATGATATATAGTAGGCAATTAATAAATATCTGCCGAATTAATATGTGAATAAAAAATGCTCCTAAACCACTTGAAATTTATTTGCTTTAATGAACTGAAATAACCCTATTAGAATGTGCTTATTTTATCACATTGTTTAGGCAACTTGTTTTCAGAGTGTAAAGATAAGTCCTAGTTCCTGCGCATGCAAGCACAAACAGTAGATTTCCATCATAGATTTGAATTAAGGAAGTTTTTCTAAATATACCACAGAATGAGGGCTCAGGTCTGGGGTCAACTCTGTGGTGCAATTCGTGGTCCAGAGCCTCTTCTGGAGGAAGCCAGTCTCCAACTGGGACCACTTTCTTGCTTAGCTTTCCCTCCCTGTCCTGAATCCCTCACCCTCTTTTCTCCTGACAGCACTCCCCAAATAACTCATGTGAATAAGAAACTATTTCAGACTCTCCTTCAACGGAACGTGACCTAAGACAGTAGGGATGTGCACATACATGCTTCAACACATGAAGGGGAGTGCATCCACATGCACGCGTGCATGAGTATTCACTCAAGGGAACGGGGGCAGACAGTGATGCCAGCAACGCTTTTCCTTCCTCTCCCCTGGCCAGGTGGTGACAGCAGCAGTTGATGAGAACGTCTTGGTAATAGGAGAAATGGGTCACGAGGGACATAGGAGTGACTTGTTTTGGCTCTCCACAAAGTTACCCTATGTGTTGAAAAGGAATATACTGCATACTCTTCTACTATTTGTTACTCATTTCTGCCTCACTAACGAATCCTGAAATGTTTAAAATATTTATCTCCACGAAAAGAGAATGAGTTGTTAGTAATGGCCACAAATCACACCTCCTCCCTCTTTCAGTTTCTTATTTACACCTTTGATAGCACAGGTGAGGGCCTGAGCCCCTGAACCCACGTCCTTCAGCACAGCTGGGCACTGGCCCCAACTTGGCTCTACTGATGTCTGTGGGGAGGATGAACAAAGCTCAAATGTTGTAACTCTGTTTATAAAAACTATGTTATGTTAAAAGCAAAGGAAATAGAATTATTGTATGTATGTACATATGTATGCATATATATAATCACCTATGTAAATAAGACACAGATGTATGCACATAGATGCACAGAAAAAGTCCCAAAAGTATATATCAACATGTACATCAAAAGAGAGTAAGAGTGTAAGAATATGTAATTCATCCTTCTGAATCTTTCAAGTTTTTTTCAATAAGGATGTATAGCATGTTTAACCAGAAAAGCAGTGAAAGATATTTATATTGCATTTTTCCGAGCCACTGGAACAAGAGATCATTTTCCCCGGACAATGTATCAAGTCCCTACTGGGGTTTCTGACACACGATGTGATTTCAGACAAAGATACTTTGCCTTTCCAGGAGAGCAGCTTTATTTTCATGGGTGACCATACTTCTTGGTTTGCCTGAGACAGTTTTGGTTTATGACTGTTGTCCTGGAAAAATTCATTCTCAAATTTTCATTCTCAAAAGTATCCCAGTTTAGTTAACCTGTTGTAGTCAATCTGTATTTTCCTTTCACATTTTTTACACATGAGAATGATTTAAACTCCCCCACCCCTCTGCCCAGTGGTTTTCATAATAATTTATCCATATTCCAATAGGGCATCCTCAGTGTATTCCACAATGATATATTTAAAAATCAAAAAACTGTAAAACCTACCGGCCCTTCAAAAATTTCTTTGTCGTTAAATATATAGTTGACTTTGGCATTGCCAGACAGCTTCTCAGCCTGCATCCAAAACCGGACTTGTCCTTTCTCCAAAATTTCAACTGCCAACTCTGACTTAATGGGGACAGCTATGAAAAACAAAAATAAACATAGTAATTTATGGGTAAATAATTATATTGATATGGATTTTCCAACAAGTGAAAATTATTCAATGGAAATGGGAATGTAGCACCTTGCTTCTTACAAAGCCCAGCAGCTGTGAGAGCATTGTAGAGAAAGCTTCAGATTAAGGACAGAGGACCTGGGCTCTAATGCTGAAACAGTCACTTTGGGCAAGTTGTTCACCTCTGAATCACAGTTGTTTCAACTGTTAAAATGAGGAAGATGAATTTACCTCTAGGGGCACTTCTAGCTAACATGAGACTCTCTGCTGTGATTTTGGTTAGGTTTATTTAGGGGAATAACAAATTGTGATGAAAAGAGTCTTGGCAAACTCTGTGATATCAGGCAGGTGACTTTGTGTCGTTGGGCCTCACTCTGTAAACGAATGGAATTAAACTAAATGCCCTAATTAGCCAAGATACTAGCTCTAACATTCTAGGGTTCAATGTCATAATTTTCATAATATTTAGAACGGAGTTAAACTTTATTTTTTCAAACAATTTAACTCACTTTGGAGGTTCTATCAATTGTTTTTTAAAAATGAATTTTAAAGAAGAATTAATTTTGACTATATATACAAGATGAACTAGCTGGTCATTTAAATCCTATCCATCCTTATGACATACCAGCTCATTTCAGTTCTAAGACCACGCAAAAGTTTTCAGAAGCAAATAAATGAGTCACTATTGAGAAGCTATATTAAAACATAGAATGGCTTTCTTTACATAGAAAGTGAAGGAACCCTATGATATCACTGATATACACCTGTATTACTTAATCCATTTGAGTCTCAGTGAAATTTTAAAAGTTGGCTGACATCTCTCCAAACCAGTTTTTAAATTTCTTGTAACCTGAAAATGTTCTCAAGAAAGGCTCCTCCAACTGTGGTATTGTATCAGAGGTGGCTCCAGGACAGACTTTATGGAAAAGTTTCTCACAGTTTTTAGTAGTCCTTAGCTTCCTTTAGGGGAAATCATCACCCTTTATTTTCTCTAAACTGGTCTTAAACTTACTCAGAATTTCAGCATGTGCTATATTTCAAATCACAAGCTTCCCAAACTTGTAACAAATGTACACTGATATTTCTTTGTGTTTATTCTAAACTACCTTTTTCAAGCTTCGAGGGACACCTTTCCTTTGCAGTAGTCCACATTCTGTGGAATTCTGTTACAGACTCATTCTGGTTCAGGACTGAAGGGGGCTCAGACACCATCTACCAAGGGGGTGTTCCAGGGTAGGCAGAGATGGGCTCTGGAGCCACACCGTGACCTCTCCTCCTCAAACCTCGTGTTCCTCACCTGCTAACATGGACACTCTGTGCCTCGCAAGGCTGTCGAGAAGAGTAATGGAGCAGCAGGACACAGGAAGGTACTATAAGTAATGACCAGTACTCGAGAAGGTTAGTTGTCTCCCTTCCCTAATTTCACCATGAGAAAACTGAACCCAGGAAAGAGCAGTAACATATCTGGGTAGTGGAGCTGAGACCAGGGTTATTCCCTGTATTGTCTTCCTCGTGGTCCCACCTGTCCACTCTGAAGAACACTGCTGGTTTTCCAGCATGAGCCTGATGTCAGAATACAGCGGACGATGGACAGACCCCAGGATGGTGAGAGCAGACGCTAAGATTCTCCCAGCAGGGCGCTCATGCTCGCTACAAGTAAGTCTGGAGAGTGGAAAGTACAATCTCTTCTAGAAAAGTCTGGAGGCCCCATTCTGGGGAACCTAAGAATGATGCAGTTACCTAAGAGGCCCAGATGGTGATGGAGGGGGAGGGGCGGACCCTCCTGGAAGCCTCCAGCTGCCTTCATGTTCACTGTCCTCCCTGTCATAAGAACATCACCTTGGGAAACACTGGCCACCATGAATCACCAAGAAGGCACAATGCAAATGTGGCAGGTGCAGGCACAGCGAGTGATGAGGGGAACAGGCTCCGGAATCAGACCACTTGAGTTTAACCAGCTGTGTGCAAGAGGGCTCGTGACTTAAACTCTCTGGGCCTCACGCTCTTCACCTCTGAAATCAAATCACCATAGTACTGACCTTTTTTTTTTTTTTTTTTTTTTTTTTTTTTTTT
>NW_007726582.1:567241-573423 GCF_000696425.1 Galeopterus variegatus
GCAACACCGAGGGTTGCGATCCCGTTGCCGGTCCTGGTCCGGTACGGGCGCGACACTGAGGGTTGCGATCTGTTGCCGGTCACGAAAAAAAGACAAAAAGAAAAAAAAAAAAAAAAAAAAAAGAGTCTGGCATATAATAAGTGTTCTATAAATGTTGGTTATTAGCATTTTGGTATCTCTTTCCTCTTCCAGTTACTTCAACAAAACCCTACAACCACCAATTTTATAATTATATAATTATAATTTTATAATAATATGTTGACAACTAAGAGGACATAGTAATATACCTATATTTATGTATAAGTGATTGTGTATATTTGCACACACACTTGTATAGGACGAGCGTACTTCAAAAAGTTCATGGAAAGACTCATATTATCTTTCAAATCTATTTTTCCACAAACTTTCTGAGGTACTCTCGTCTATGTGTACATGAGAGATAACAACCAATGTCTACAAATGAAGAGATATTTTGCAGGATGTTGACAATACCAAAGTATACCCACGCCCCCTACCCCCAAATACCTTGAATTCTTGGTGTTTGAATGTATATTCATATAAGGTACTTTTCCACACTGAAATTTAGGATCAATACTGGCAAGATAGACTAACATTTTCTATTTTTAGCCTCATACATTTTTATGTTTTGCTTCTTCTCAGCTTTAAATTTCCTTAGGCTCTTTTCTCTGGCAGTTCATTCGCTCCAGCAAAATATCTGTTATTTGGTAGGTTTAAGGCATATGTTTAGTGGTTTTCAAAATATTTTTGAAAACAGCTTAAAAAAGGAGAACTTACTGTGCCAAAGGATAAAGAAATACCATACTCTTTATTACATTCTATAATAAACTAGACTGTTTAACGTCATAAAATTTCAAGAAAATGACTTAATTAACATGCCAGCATTTACTAAGAGGAAGTGGGTCTGAACTGAGAAATCTGATATGCTGCTTTGACCCTATCACCAGATCTCTGAAAATATTCATGTAGTGACCTGTTCGGTCTGATAGCAGTAGGGGAAAGAAAAGTACTGGAGCTGTAATATTTAAAATGTTGCTTCAGTGGGCTAACAAAACCTCCCTTGGGTTGAGAAATTCAATACTTGCATGTCAGAGTTTTAAACACATTCTCAGGTTCTCCCTCTGTGCCTACCAAAATGCTACACCAGGTCTCTAATAAAAGGATATCTGAGTTTGATGCTACCTTCTCTGCTGGCACCAGTGATTACAGTCCTTAGGCTGATGCAAAATAAAATAATCTAGTGTAAATGATAGTGACATCAGGGAGTTACTACTGCCTTAATTAATTCTATCTCCAAGTCCATATGGTCATTGAACTCCAAGGAAGCCCAGGCAACTTGAGCTCCAGTTGATACCCCATCTTCTCTTATCTCCATTCTTTAAGCTAAATGTAAATGTTGTCTGGACCAGCTGTTGCCCCTACAGTTAATTAATGTTTACTCTTCGACTACTTAGATTGGTAGATGCTGCTGTTTCTCTCCATTTCTACCAATGTTGGAGAGTAGACACTGCATACATTCTAGGTGGGTTGGGGACAGCTCTTTTGCTGTGTGCAGCAGGTTCTTCTGATCTGGTTCTTCTAGAATCACTGATCTGGTTGATTTAATGCTTCTATTTTCCCTTAAGAGTTCAACACTCAACCAATAATATAATTATTTCTTATGGCATCTTTATATGGCGGGTACTATAACTGTTATGACAGCCATTCCTGGAAAAGAGACCAAGGCATGGGGCAATGAAGTGAGCTGCCCAGGTTCACAGAGGGAGTCAAAAGTACAAACAGACACAGTCCAGGCCAAACCTCTACTTTCCATACAGTTTTTCAAAATTAAATGTTACAGCATCATTCACAATTCATATTCAGGAATTCATTCATCATTCATGTTCCTTTTCCAGTTTTATGGTGAATAAGGATATGGATGAGAAACGGTTTGCCTAATGCCACATGGCAGGTTCTCCCTTGGAAGTCTGTGCCCTTCTGTCATTCACACCCGCAGGCACTCCGTGCTGCACAGCTGAGGCCAGCAGTCATGAGCACACAGCCTCACCATTAAACAAGACCTCACTTGGGGATGTAGGAGAAGGTAGGCAGTTGGTTCTAGAGCAGTGTGTGTTTGTTTTTTTTTTGTTTTTTAATCACAGCCTCCACTGAGAATTTAGTAAAAGCTAAGGACCCTCTCCCTAGACAAATTATACAAAGTTTTGCCCAGTCTGGGATAGGGATATAGTTTTCTGGATTCCTGAAACTCCTGTATTAGTGAAGAAGTTACATTTTAAATATCAAGGAATTCTTTAAAATTCCTGATTTAGAAAGAATGAGTGTGTGCTATCACTTTCTATTTGTTTTCTCAAACTCTATGGTGTAACGTTCCAGGTGTTTCACTACTTTGGCCAATGGGTACTAACAGCAAGAGATTCTACCAGAACTGTGGAACCTTCTGAGTGTCATTTCAGACTTCTTTCTCTTAGGAGCCAACTGTGGAATTTAATTTTTTACATAGAAGGTGCTTTTTTGAAGGGTTTGTAGATAGTTCAGAAGGACTGTTTTTCTTTTTTTTTTTTTGACCAGTAAGGGGATCGCAACCCTTGGCACAGTGTGGTCTGCACCGCGCTCAGCCAACAAGCGCACCGGCCATCCCTATATAGAATCTGAACCTGCGGCCTCGGCGCTCCCAGCACTGCACTCTCCTGAACAGTAAGGGGATCGCAACCCTTGGCACAGTGTGGTCTGCACCGCGCTCAGCCAACAAGCGCATCGGCCATCCCTATATAGAATCTGAACCTGTGGCCTCGGCGCTCCCAGCACTGCACTCTCCCGAGTGAGCCACGGGGCCGGCCCAGAAGGACTGTTTTTCTGACCAAGGCATCTTTACCCTAGTTTCCAAGAGTTTAAAGTGGAGGTACTGTCTTTAGATTGTGTTTATCTAGAGGTATGATTCTTCTGTTTACCTAAAGACATAAAATGAATATAACCAGAAGATATATATGTGATTCCAAAATATGTAGGCAAAAAGTAAAGGACTTAAATAGATGTTACACCTATGCAGCCTGACACTTCCCTATGTAATGAACTCCTGTGGATTGAATTGTGTCCCCCAAAGTTCAATATTAGAAGCTTAATTCTCAATGTAAATGCTGAGGATGGGAAATCCTACTATGGTAATTGAAAGGTGGGTCCTTGAAGAGGTGATTAGATTGTATGTAGGACCATGCTTTAATAATGGTGGTCAGGGGCGTGGTTCTGAGGGTTTTAAAAAGAGAGCACATGAGAGTCTCTCTCTCTCTCTGCTCTGCCATTTTCTGCCATGGGAGACTCCTGCATTGCTGTAAAGCCACCACCAAAGAGGACCTTCTGAGATGTGTTCCCCGGACGTTGGACTTCCCAACCTCTGAATTGTAAGCAGTAAATTTCATTTCCTTATAAATCACCCAGTTCCAGGTATTTTGTTATAAGCAACAGAAATGGACTAAGACATACACCACGGGGACTGTGATACTATGATGTGTATATTTTGGTTTTCATTCACAGTTCCTGGCTTTTTCTAACCTTCTCCTGCCTTTCTGTCTTAGAGCTGGCCATAGAGAAATTCTCTGACCTACCTTACCTGACTGTAGGTCATAAAATTCCCATTTCAGGAGGGGTCCTGCCCCATACCTGGGAAGAAGGAATGCCACACAGAGAGGCCAAAAAGAATCTGAACAGACAGACCTTGCTGGGTTTCTCCACCCAGTCTGTTGGTAAAAGTCATACCCTTTTTGTCCAATCACATTTCTCCGTGGCTGTCTGTGCTTCAGTCATGCCTACATAATGAAGTTTCCACAAAAACCCAAGAGCACAGAGTTTGGGGAGCTTCGGGATAGATGAAAACTGGGAGTTTCCTGATGGGTGGCGCATTATGGAGAGCATGGAGGATGCGTGCCCCTTCCCCATACCTTGCCCTATGTGTCTCTTCATTTGCATCTTTTGTAATATCCTTTATAATAAACTGATAAATGTAAGTACGTGTTTCCCTGAGTTCTGTGAGCTGCTCAAGCAAACTAAATGAACCCAAGGAAAGGGTTGTGGGAAAACTGATTTATAGCTGGTTGGTCAGAAGTTCCGAGGCCTGGATTTGCAACTGGCATCTGAAGTGGGGCCAGTCTTAGGGACTGAGCCCTCACCCTGTGGAGTCTGACACCATCTCTAGGTAGTTAGTATCAGAATTGAATTGAGGGACACCCTGCTGGTGTCTGCTGAAGAATTTCTGGCTTGCTTGCCAGTGGGGAGGAATTCTACACATTTGGTCACAGAAGTCTGTCTTCTGTGTTGATGATTGTGCTGGGAGAGCAGAGGAAAGACTGCGTGTTTTTACCCACTCTCTCAGGGCTGTATTTTCTATGTTAGTATCCTTGGTATGTCTGGAGAACAATGGCAAAGAAAAAAAAAACACTTCTAGAAAGTACATCTGTAGCTACTGATGTGTTTTCCATTATGTGTTCTTCCCTTAGTCCCATCAGAGCTGTCATCTGATCTGTTCCAGAAGTTGCCCCCTTGTAAGGCTGCCGAAATCTGTGAATCTGTTGTGGAAACTTACTTGGGAACTTGTGTTCCTGGCTGAGAGCAAGTAAACGTTTCAATTCTGTAGAGAGAAAAAGAAAACAATTAAATCTTAAATCACTAAAACAAAAGTCACTTAAAAATAACTGAGAAATTAAATTAGACTGGTGAATGAGCTGATTTTACACTTACCTTCCTCGTCTATCAAGTAGCTTGATGCTATTCCGTCAGTGTCTGTTACATCGCAAGAGTAAATCCCCAAGTCATCTGGTCCGAGGTCTTTGAAGGTCATTTTCGTCCTTCAAAACAAAATATTTTTCTAGGAAATGAGGTCAGATGGGATCCGTGGACCTGTGTCTCACCCTATCTCTAGGCGTCTGCACTTGCTACTCCTTCATTTGCAACACTGTCCTCTCCTCCTTGATGAGCTAAAACATGCTTATTCTTCGTCTCACCCTATCTCTAGGCGTCTGCACTTGCTACTCCTTCATTTGCAACACTGTCCTCTCCTTGATGAGCTAAAACATGCTTATTCTTCATGTCTCGGGTTAAATGTCACTTCCTCTGAGAAGACTTTCCTGACTTCCTCCCAGAGGATGATGGTGGGGGAGGATGGTGGTACATCTCCCCCCATCCCCAAGCTATGCTACTTATCAATACACATTGCACAAATGGATATGTAACTGATCCCTCCTTCTCATGGGGGAGCCTGCATCTGTCCCCGTGGGGCACAACCTGCTCCTGGTAACTCTGCTGCTTCTCCTATGTCCTCCCCTTTCCCTCTTCTGAATTTATTATTCTGCACTGGTACAGTCTCCACTGTATAATCACTGCCTTCACAGACAGATTCTGCCTTGTTTACTACTGTAGTTCTAGCACCGAGTACCCTATCGGGCACATAATATGTAGAATGAAAAAAGGAATGGATCAGTGGTCTAGTTCATCGTGTTTTCTAACTTTGGCGAGTTATGTTGCTAGCCAGTGTCTAAGATCAATCAAACATTGAAATGTTAAGTGCACAAACTGGAAGAAAAATGTGTAGTTTGATTGTCCTTTCTTTGACCAAATGTATTTTTACTTCACGAACTCTGAAAAGTACTTTATAAGAATTATTATTTTCAAGGTTTATATTGGTTATGACTTTTCACAATGCCAGATATAAAATATTTGTGACTTCATCCTCTTATTCCAAGTAATTTAAGTAGAAAGCAAAGAGCTTACTTCACGGTCCTAGAGTGAAAACCCATCATGATGACAGAAACAGTCCTTACTTGTTGCCCTTGCTTTCGACTTCTAATCGTGGGGAGTCCTCAGTGGACACATAATCTTTGGACCAGGTGAACTCAGACTTTGGAGTCATTTGATCACATTCAAAGTTCAATGAAATGACTCCATCATCATCCACGTTTACAACAACCTCTTTGGTTCCTAGAAGATCAAAAAGAAGGCACTGATATTTTGTGGTAGAAATAAACCAAGACTCCATTACCTTGGGATCCTTAACTTTAGCCTTGAAGCAGGTCTCTGAGCCCAGGCAAGGGAAAAGCCCCACCTGCTCACTGTGGATGGACAGTCGTGCTGCACAATTCAACTTTTTTTTTTTTTTTTTTTTTTTTTTTTTTTTTTTT
>NW_007726582.1:573853-586117 GCF_000696425.1 Galeopterus variegatus
AGGATAGAAAGAGATAAAGAAACCCAAGGGAAATTGAAGGGGAAAAAGTAGAGAGATTAAGAACTGCCTATACTCACGTGCTCAATGTTTGTAAGTCATTTAAGAATGGAGAAGTATGTGGAAACTTGGTCTGCTGATCACACAACCATAAATCAATTTAGAGATACCTCTCTAGATTAGAATGATAGCAACCAGAAAGGACTTTGATTGAACTGTCTGGAAATTTAAATGGAAATGAGTTTTAAGAGATCCAGATGTTTCAAGAAGATTTTATTTTTGAGAGTTACAATAATTTTACCTGCATCTAATGTAGCAATTCAAAGAGGGTTTGTAGAGTATTTGAAATGCTCACATCCATGTCTAAATCTAGTTAAAAGAAGTAAAATGCTGTACTCAAATTTGTACTGTGCTGTGAATTGAACTGTGTCCCCCAAAGTCCATGTATTAGAAACTTAACCCCTACTGTGAAAGTGATGAGAGGATGGGAAATCCTATTATAGTAATTGAAAAGTGGGCCTTAAAGAGGTAATAGATTGTGAGGACCATGCTCAAGTAAATGGATTAATCCATGGATAGTTTAATGGCAGTCGTGGGCATGGTTGTGAGGGCTTTAAAAGGAGGAGTGAGAAGTTAGTGCTCTCTCTGCTTCTTCCACTCCCCAAGTGACACTCTGCTTTGCTGTGAAGGGTCACTACCCACCAACAAGGCTCTCACCAGATGTGTTTTCTGGACTTTGGACTTCCAAGCCTCCAAAACTGTAAGCAATAAATATTGTTTCCTTATAAATTATCCAATTTCAGGTATTTCTGGTATAAGTAACAAAAACAAGCTAATACATACTCATTCAGTTGACAGTCTAAAATTGGTTTGTTTCAGCACATTGGAAAAATATATTTAATCTCAGAAAAGTATAGCTTTATTATTCTAAAATCATAAAAAATCTTCCAACAGTTACTTCCCAAAGGACTGCAAGTTTTCTATCTTTCTTGTTTCATAAGAGGCCAATATCCTGGCCTTCTGTCCAGTAAAACTTGTCAGTGGAAAAAAAAAATTTGCAAAAGTCCCTCCAGGAGAAGGCCAAGAGGACACCAGTGCCCAAACTGTGAGTGTCACAAGGATCGTGGTTTCTAAGCCTGACAGTGATCCAATTTGTATCCTTACTGATGGCAGTGTGTGCTTCAACTAAAAACCTCCAAAAAGTGGATGTTAGGACATGTAAAGCTTAGAGAAAACTAATTCTAGGAGATTTTTAAAAATTCTTTTTATAAAAAACAAATAAAGGTTATTTTCGTATTTGGCTATACAGATAAACTGAAATAATGATAATTAAAGGCTTAATTGTTCCGTAAGTGAAATGTTCAGCATATGTTACTTTGAAAGGGCTACATCTACTCCAGTGGAATAAAACATATCATGTTTTATTTCTATTCCTGACAACACACGATTAGCCCTCACACTTCATTTTTGTATAATAAATATTGAACAAATGCTCTTGTTAAAACTTAAGAAAATTCTAACACTGAAAAGTACTCAGGTTTAGGCAGTGTTATACAGTTTGCATGGCTGGGTCATGAAGAGAATATAAATCAAAAATTTTTTGTATGTCAGTAGTATTATAAAGATGAAAGAAATGATAGAGGTTGACAAAATCTTTCTCGCTTTTTGCACAATATCTATTTTTGGAAACATGGCAGATTGCTCATATTAATCATGCATTATCTTAGTAATCCTATTTGAAAAGGAAGTGAATCATTCATATGCTTGCTATTGATTATATTAGAGGTATGACTTAAGTTTACAACAGGAAAATATTGCTTAGGTTAGGAATCTTGATCTTACTAAAGTGAAACCTTTGACTTTTCTGCAAAGAAGCCACAGAACAAACAGAATACGAACAATTTAATTACTTCTGCCTTTCTCTCAATGCTGTAGGTAAACTTTGTACTGTAACACTTCACCCAGTTGGATCCTTGCCCAAAACCAAGAAGTAAGGAAAACATGCTTCTAAGAGCCAGTGCTGATGTGACAAAATCCACACACTAGTGTCCTGCACTCTCTCTGGAGAATTCTATAGCCTGTCTCTTGGACTCTATTTATACTTTGCTTGAGACAATTCTAACAAGCCAAGTTGGTTGGTTTCCCTCAGTAGATTAAGCTAATAAAAAAAAGAAAAGGAAGGAAGAAGCTACTATCAGTAGGCACACCAAAAATAAAGGAAATGACAGTAAGATAGGAGGCAGAAAAACTAAAAAGGAGGCCCAATGACATTTTTTAGTATAAGGACAAATAGCCCTCACCTCATAACAACGTCACCGTGTCACAACACTGTACAATAAATAAGGCTGATATTTATGGCTCTCAATCACACAGAAAAAGATAAATAAGATTAAGTATACATGTATCCAAGAGGACTGAAGAGTACTCACTGAAATGTGTAATCTATTTTAAAAGAATTTCATCAAAGAGTCTTAAGATGAAATTTGGTACAGTATTAATGCTTTAGGAATAAACTCACTGCTAAATGGAACAATGAGTATTTAAAACAATAATTTGTTGCAGTTTCTGAATGGTCAAATTTAGTCCCAAACCTATGCAACTTGGAGAATAGGAAAATCCTGCTTAGTTGCTGTCTTAGTTGCCTCAGTTACTATTGTTTGTTTTTGTTTTTTGTATTTTTTGGTGGCCAGCCTGAATGGGGATCCAAACCCTTGACCCTGGTGTTACCAGCACCACATTCTGCCAAGTCAGCTAACTGGCCAGGCCCCTACCTCAGTTACTGGGAGAAGAATATAGAGCTATCTCATGAAAGTATTATGGAAAAATTAATTTTTGTAAAGCATTTTGAGATCTTTTGTGAAAATATGAAGTGAAAGAAAAGATGTTATTTGCTTTTCTTATTTTATAAATATGTTATTTTTAAGTCCCAAACAATAGATGTTTTTGCCTCAAACTATGAGTCTTAACATCATTACCTCATAGCTGAGTTTTAACATAAGAAATGTGATAATGTGTACTTTTAAAAAAGAACATGGTAATTTTTGAAAGTCATATATTGAAATTTGTAATTTAAAATTAAGTAATTGCCAGAAGAGACAAAGGAAGAGATAGGGACCAACTATAATGTCAACTAGTATCTAAGAGAGTTTCCTCATCCGTGAAGCTTTTCTTGATTAATCATGTCAAATCAGTACCTTATAAACAGTACAAGTATCTCAGTGAGTAGAAAAAGGAGGCATGATCATTTCTCCAACTTGTGCACACATAATTGTGGCTATGATAGATGCCACTGGTTGATTTACTTAAATAAATGAGCACTAAAGGGAATAAACAAAAAACAGTTAAAACTATATTAGGCACTCAGGGTTTAAAAATCAAAATTCATTGAGTATTAGGATTGCATTTTCATTCTTCAAAATGTTGCACTAGTTGTTTAGTTTATTGAGAATAGGGTTAAATTCTACAAAGGCAGGGATTCTATCTTTCATATTTTCCATGCATATTTACATGTGCCAGGGACATGATTGAAAAAACAGCTTTAAAAGAAAAATGTCAGTCGAAAATTGCAGCGTTTGTTTTATTGGAACTTGTCTTATTAAAGTTGCAGCATAACACTAATATTTGGAAAAACAGACAAGATGAAATAAAAGTGCCAACAAAGAAACTATTCTAGAGGCAGTGGGTTTTCTACTTAATTTTATACTCAGAATTTGAAGCATGATCTCCTCCCTGACAAATCAATGATGCTGTCAGCTGGCTGAAAGTACCACTGTGAAAGTACTCCTCGAGCTTTTGAAAAAATCAAATTCAGTGAAAATATTTCAAATACTAGTTATTTAAGCATATTTATTGAGTTCCATAACAATTGTCATTGGAAAATAATGTTTAGTCAGAATAACTTTATAGTGCAAAGAAAGAATGCACTTTAAACAATAGCACTGTGTAAACGTAAGATGAGCTTACTGTCTTACCGTGACGAATGCAACAAGTCACAGCTCCTTTCCTATTTGTCACATGAATCACAATGCTGGTGCTATCGCACTCTTTCTGTATGGCTTTACAAATTCAAAGCCTTCTGTTACTGTTTGGTTTTAATTAATTTGTTAACATAGTTATTTGAATAAAGGCATTTTTTCAAGTGACTTATAGACCAAGTATTTTATAATAATACCTGTAATGAGAAATTAAATTGATGCTGACTCCAGAAAAAAGGTAGACTTTCCTTCACTCTGGGTTTATGAATAGAGAAAAAGGTGTTTTTGGAGGATGCTTTAAAGAAATTACTTGGGACAACAAGAAGTAAATGTGAGGAAGCAGGAGTTTAAAACAAAAAGATATTTCTTGGAAAATTTAAAAGTAGGCAAAACAATTAAAAAATAAGCTCGGAGTTTTCTTGTGTCTGAAAAGGAAGGATTTGTGGGATTGTAGATTTCTATTTATACAACAAAAGGAAGTAGATATGTTCATCGGAGAGCCAATTTTTTCACATATTAAAATCTAAGAGGAATTAATAGTGGAATTCTTTAAATAAGGGGTCCTAGATACAAAGTGCGCAAAAAATTCTATTGCAATTTTGCAAAGATACGTTGTATTCAAATGGATGATTTTTTTCTTAAATCTTCTAGAAAAACCAAGACCAATATGTTGAGCTACAAAACAATGACAGCATTTCTAACCAGGCTAACGTGCCAGACAGTGCCTTGTGGAGATTAACTTGGTACAGTGTCAGAGAGAAAGCCTGAGAGAAAGTTATAGCTACAACATCCCCAAATCATCTTTTTAGAATGTTTCACAGTTTAACTGAGCTTTTTCCAGGAGCAGAGCTACTGTCAATTAATTCATGGTTGAACTCTGACAAATGCCTAAAGAGATATTTTCTAAAGTTGATTAATGTGTCATTAAAATGGTTCAGATACTTAATGGGCAGGAAGCAAGTTTGATGTTCTGCTGTCAAAGTAAAGGAATCCCTATGGATATTCTATCTCAGATGAAAGACCATCCCATCCGACTTTCCCACAAAGCTGGGCTGAAAAAGTGGACCAAAATTTGTCATGACTCAGGTTTTCTCAAAAAACGACCTTTGAATATGTTCAAGAACATGAATAATCAAGTTGAGATCTCAGGAGATTGGAGTCTAGAAAATGAAAGATTATTTTGACATGAAAGAGATTTAAGAGTTGTCACTAGTCAGCCTCCTCAACCCTAAACAAATCCTTATCATGGGCCCATGGGATATCTGACTGCACAGACGGCATTTGAATGGTCTCTCCAGGCTGCCAGGAATCCCCCGTATGTGAATTGGTTAAGGTGGCCCAGGGCTAAAATGAGCTATTTGGAAATTAACTCACTCTTCTATCCCAATTCTCTCTCCCCCCTCCCCCAAAAAAAGAAAAAAAAAAAAAAAGAATTAAAAAAAAGATAAAATTTAAGGGCTGAAATAAAATCACAGTAAACTGTTCATCTTCCCATACATTTTATAGTCTGATATGAGAATTCTTTTCCAGATAAAGTTTTTACATCAGCATTAATAAATCACTTTAATAGATAATAAATCACTTATAAGTGATTAATAAATCACTTGTAAGCTTTACTTGTCCCTCTCCACGGTGCGCAAGTGTGTGTATGTGTGTGTGAGGTTTAAAAAACTGGAGAGTAGCACAGAATGGAAGTAGACAGGAGTGAATTAATGTAATCAGCCACATGTAATACTGAGCTGTCCCTGTTTAAGATGAGAACTGACACTGAGCCATCACCCTGTTGCCCACATCGTAGCCTCCACTGGGCGTTTCTTACCTGGTTCACCCCTCATAACTGGGGCACGCATTGCAAGATATCTAGGGTTAAGTGTGCATGCTGAGGCTACAAAGCAAAGTCATACTCATTGCCCAAGACATGATGGTCATTTGTTATTTTTTCATTTAATAGATAACTACTACATACCAGGTACTATGCTAGGCTCTCAGCATACCTACAGAAAAGACACAATTTCTATTTTGAAGGAGCCCACAGTCTAAGATACAGTTCTCAAGCCTGGTTTCACACTGGAATTACCTGAGGACTTAATCAAACAACAATAAACCTATGTCCGGGCTCATGCAGAATTTTCAACAAGTTCCTGGCATGATTCTATGTACAGCCAAGGTTGAGAACTGTTGTCCTAGTTGGTGAAGGAGGTCATTAGTAAGCAGATACAAGTGTGGTTTTCTAAATTAGCCAGCTGAGCTCACCTGTAAGAGTCGGCCTGGCTTCCCACCTCAGAACCCTTGAGACTCCACCCCTAGGCGACTGAACACACATGTGCCTCCTCAGCTGTAAAGCTGGGGCTAGGGCTCACAGACCCCTCGAGGCAAGTGTGGTTTTCTAAATTAGCCAGCTGAGCTCACCTGTAAGAGTCGGCCTGGCTTCCCACCTCAGAACCCTTGAGACTCCACCCCTAGGCCACTGAACACACATGTGCCTCCTCAGCTGTAAAGCTGGGGCTAGGGCTCACAGACCCCTCGAGTCTGTTGCACAGACTGGGTCACAAACCCTCCACACATAGGTCTACAAGCTAGGTAATAGGAAAAAGGTCCTGGGAGCCATAGGTAAAAAATTAATAGGCATTATTCAGATCTAGGAGCAGCTGTCCTAGTGGCTTCTCTGAGAGTTCTGAGAAGCACCGTGGATCAGAGCTGTTAGTCCTTTATACTCAAGTCCATAACCCAGGACATCTGGGTGCCCATACGCAATTATATTAAGTAGTAACAGGGAACAGCTGAGGATATTTACAGCAAAGCTCGGCGAGATTCTGAACTTCTGAGGGGCCCTGACCATTTTCCTATATTTTCCCAACATCAGCCCTACCAGTTTCTGGGACCAACCAGTGTTTGACACTGGGATTGTACTGAGCCCTTGGTTAGTAGGTTGTCAACTCTAATCCCAACTCACTATTCCTCTGGTAGTTCATTCTCCTAATCTGCCTTGCTCCTCGTGACCACATCCTAACTTCCTGGAACCCTGCGTGGGACTCTGCCTGGTGTCTGGGTTCTCCTGTCCATCACCTGCTTCTCCTGCCCACTGCTTGGTTTCTCTGGTAAGATCACCCGCACCTGTACTGCCAGCTATTTGTTGACCTCCAGACCTCACCTGCCACGTCTTGGCAGCTTTCTCTCTTGTCTCATCTGATCTGGCTCACCTATCCTCCACCTCCATCCGGGCCTGATGCAATCAGCCACAGACACTGTTTTTAAAATATCAAATATCGAGAAGAGAATGTCCTCTCATGTACCAACAAATCTACACTAAATATTTTTCAGCCTATTCTTTATATAGGCTTCTTTAGCTAATGGACACAGTCCATTATCTGGATCCTCATCACCAGCACAATTAGACTTTGTAACAGTGGCTGGGTCACACCTGCCTCCATATTCTTTGACTTTAAAGGGACACAAGTGATCCTTCCAACCCCATGGATTAGGTTAACCCTTAACCGGAATTCAAATTACACTTGAAGTATCTTGTTAGATGTACTGGTGGTTTGCTATTACATGATAAGCTTTATTTTCTGTCTGAAATTTTAATAAGGCATCCTAAAAGAAGTTGTTCTTCTGAAATAGCAATTCAAGTTTCACATCTGTGAGGAAAAATGGAGACAGAACGGTCAGGCTCCTTCACCTCATATCCAGCTGAGCATAACTCAGTATGTCAGTTGTAAATATGTTATTTGTGCATGTGCACTGAGGTGTTCCTTGGCTATCTGACTCGCACCCATGTGTCCCTTGGTTATCTGACTCTAGTATAAAAGACAACGGCTGTCATCCACTGGGGGTTGAGTTTGCGTCCAAATAAAGCAGGTTAACCTTGCCAATGGCTCCCAGGATCTTTTTCCAGCTACCTAGCTCGTGACCTGCATATGAGGGTCTGTGACCCAGCCTGCACAGGATGGGTTTGAAGGGTCTGTGACCCAGCCCTACAACATCCCAAATCTTGAAACTGATAACATGCCTCCCCCCCGCCCCACCCATCCTAACATAAAATAAATACATGGGTAAAAGTAATATATTGATATTTAACAAAATTAATAAATATGGACTATTTTAGGCTACATATAAGTTTTATACATGGACTTACAAAACCTTGATACCTAGTTTATAGCCTATGGGGAACATTTTATGTACATCTATCCTAACTCTGATCACACCATGTTGTAAACTCTGGCCTTCTCACTAGATTGTAAGCCTGGAGTGCAGTCATGATGTCACGTTACTCCTAGGGTCCACATAGCACCTGGCATACAGTAAGAGCTCAATAAATATGAGGGAACTTCAAAAAGTTTGTGGAAAGATTTGTATTAGCTTTTAATTTTTCCACAAACTTTTTGAAGTACCCTTGTACATGTTGCAAGAATGAGTGTGTCTGTTGCATATGAAACAAATCCAAATGCCACTGGAGTTTTGGTTCTCCTTCACAGGGAGCATTTTGACTTTGTGTACCCCAGGATTTTTTCCTAGGCTGTGAGTCGGTGGTTCCTGAATGGGTTAATATGGTGCTGCTCAGTAGATCACTGTCTGCAGCTGAGGTTTATAGTTATATTCTGGGAATGGAATGGACACAAAAATGACTTTTGATGCTTTCTTCCAAGTCAGTGAAACAAAACTCTCACCCTGACTGTCACCAGCAGGTCCTTTTCTGGTGGCAAAATTTCCCTAGTGATGATTCTGTTATGTCATGCCTGGCCATCTGCCATTCTGAGGCTATTGATGAGAAAATAAGAAATTGGTTTAAGCTTTCTTCAGTCAATCTGATTTGGAATCCATGGCTTAAATGGTGCTTCTGCTTTACCCATGACTAGATTAAGAGATCACTTGTACAGTAATCCAGATGTTGTCCTCATGAGGGTAGACTCTGCATTGAGTCCTTGCGCATGTCCCCCTTTGGCATCTTTAATTTCTACACAGTTGTCAATGGAAAGGTCTGATTTCTATAGGAATATGTGTCCTGGTGTCTCTGTGTGTTACCTTTTACCCAGGGTATACGTTTCTAGCATTTTTCTGTTTTCTCACGAAATTTTGCAAAGCTTCCTTATGTGAGGTGTGGCACTCTCTCCAAACACCTACCATGCTTTTGTATTAGAAGGTCACTTTTGTCAGGACCCAGGTCTAGAAAGTATTTATAAGAGCAGTTGAAAACAGGTTATGAGGAAATAGGCTGAAAGGGGCAGACATTTCTTCAAAGGAGAAAATTTTATATACTTTTCATAGACTTTTCTAATAACGTGTAGTGAAAGCAGAGTTTTCTATGCTTATATTTTTTTCGCATCAGGAACATAAATATTACATTATGTATCTGTTCATTGTTTCAGACTGAAAATAGGAACCGATTAAAGCAAAAGTGCTTGGATTAGAATTAACATAAGCTCGGGCCGGCCCGGTGGCGCACTCGGTAGAGTGCTGCGCTTGGGAGCGTGGCGGCGCTCCCTCCGAGGGTTCGGATCCCATACAGAAACCAGTCCGCTCACTGGTTGAGCGCGGTGCGGGCACGACACCAAGGGTTGCGATCCTGTTGCCAGTCACGAAAAAAGACAAAAAGGAAAAAAAAAAAAAGAATTAACATAAGCTTAAAACTGGCTGATTTTAAAAATCCTTTTTCATTTCCAGAGCTTTCTTTTATATACCTTTAATCAACTGAAATAAATGATCATTTTGAAAAATAATGAAGATTAAATGATAAAAGAAATTATTATGTAAAGATCTGAAACTATGTGGGTAATGAACACTGTAGACTTTGTTCTCATAATAAAGGGGAAGACTGTCTTCTCAAGTCCAATCACGGCACCTCTTGAGACCAGGAAGTGAGGGCTACCTCGCCTCTCCACACCATTCAGCTATGACACCTACTGCTGTTAATTTAACCCATGAGTCAGCAAACTGTGGCCTGGCGGCTGAATCTGGCCCTTTGCCTCTTGTTTTTAAATAGTTGAAAAAAATCAAAAGATTAATATTTTAAGACATAGGAACATTATGTGGAATTCAAATTTTATAATGCATTATATAATGCATATAATGTGCATAATACAGTTTTAACAGAGCATAGCCATGCTCAGTAGTTTATGTACTGTCTATGGCTGCTTTTGTGCTATGGCAGAATAGTTGTCACAGGGACCATATGGCTGTGGAGTTGAAAATATTTACTATCTATGATTGGAAAATATCTTGTGGGACTCAATGGCCAGGGTATAATAGGAATAACATCCCAGGAATGTAGCCTGGAATAGCTGGTCCAGCAAGCATAATTTGATCAAGAACTTCCCAGTCTTTAGTTAGGTATGAACTAGACTAGCTCTTGGACCCCTTCAAATCTGGCTCATCCCAGTCCCAAGGTGCCTGTGAAAACATAAATGATTGTCATGTCCTAAAGACATACTTCACAATTATTCATATAGCACATGTTGATGATTTTGAAAATGAGGAAAAGCCTAGGAAGTTAGGTTCGTATTTCACACAGATGAGATTAATTTTTTTTTTTTTTTTNGATAAAAGAAATTATTATGTAAAGATCTGAAACTATGTGGGTAATGAACACTGTAGACTTTGTTCTCATAATAAAGGGGAAGACTGTCTTCTCAAGTCCAATCACGGCACCTCTTGAGACCAGGAAGTGAGGGCTACCTCGCCTCTCCACACCATTCAGCTATGACACCTACTGCTGTTAATTTAACCCATGAGTCAGCAAACTGTGGCCTGGCGGCTGAATCTGGCCCTTTGCCTCTTGTTTTTAAATAGTTGAAAAAAATCAAAAGATTAATATTTTAAGACATAGGAACATTATGTGGAATTCAAATTTTATAATGCATTATATAATGCATATAATGTGCATAATACAGTTTTAACAGAGCATAGCCATGCTCAGTAGTTTATGTACTGTCTATGGCTGCTTTTGTGCTATGGCAGAATAGTTGTCACAGGGACCATATGGCTGTGGAGTTGAAAATATTTACTATCTATGATTGGAAAATATCTTGTGGGACTCAATGGCCAGGGTATAATAGGAATAACATCCCAGGAATGTAGCCTGGAATAGCTGGTCCAGCAAGCATAATTTGATCAAGAACTTCCCAGTCTTTAGTTAGGTATGAACTAGACTAGCTCTTGGACCCCTTCAAATCTGGCTCATCCCAGTCCCAAGGTGCCTGTGAAAACATAAATGATTGTCATGTCCTAAAGACATACTTCACAATTATTCATATAGCACATGTTGATGATTTTGAAAATGAGGAAAAGCCTAGGAAGTTAGGTTCGTATTTCACACAGATGAGATTAATTTTTTTTTTTTTTTTGTCCTTTTTGAGACCAGCCACACTGCGCTCAGCCAGTGAGTGCTGTGAGCACACTGGTCATCCCTATATAGGATCCGAACCCGCGGCGGGAGCGCTGCTGCGCTCCCAGCGCCGCACTCTCCCGAGTGCGCCATGGGCTCGGCCCAAGATAAGATTAATTTTAATGAAAAAGTAAAAACCCACCTGGACGGGTTTCTGCTACAACAGGGCCAGCGAGGTCAGACGGCTTTCCGACTCCTGCCTGGTTTATAGCTCGGACGCGGAACACGTAGCTGACTCCCTCCTTCAGCCCTTGCACCTAGAAGAAGCAGGTGTAGAAGCTATGGATGGGTCTTTTATAAAGCAATGGGCATTTCATGTCATTGAAATAGACTTGTTCTGCCTCTGTAACAATGATTTAGTCACATGGCACCAAAGGTACAGGACTTGTGTTCTGTCAAAAGACCCGATCCTGTCAAAGGCCAAGCAGGTGACTGTAGCTTCAGACTTTCTTCTCTCTGGACCACCCATAAGTAGGAGAGGAGTTTCTAAGATCCTTCCAAATTTTGATGTCCTCCCTTTTCAAGATAATTTAATGGCCACCAATATGAGAAACAGAGACTAAAATATGTATGCTTTAAGTAAGTTAGCCAGCTTATTCTTTGGTCAAAAAGACAAAACACAAAGTGCTCACAATAGCATATATGCTGCCTTTTTTCTCCCCGAATCTTTCAAGATATTCCATGAATAATTTCAGGTGAAATTCTTGGTTAGAGAGGAGAATTAAAAGCATGGATCATGAACACTTTCCGTTTGTTTTAAATGCACGTGAAAGCACTAAAACAAAAACAAACAAAAATTGTTCCTGTGAGGTTAATACAGCTATTTCTCACTAAATAGACAAGAAATTAACACAATTACGAACTTAAGTAATTTGTGAATAATCAACATGTATTAAAATTCTAGGGCCGGCC
>NW_007726582.1:587505-590490 GCF_000696425.1 Galeopterus variegatus
TTTGATATATTTAAATTCCATGTTTAGAAGTAACAGGAAACTGCGGATTTCCAAAAAGGAATAGAAACATTTCCTTGTTGTGATAAAACCAGACCCATCACCAGGTGCCTGACACATCTGCACCTGCCACTTAGGTAACGTGGCTGTGAGTCAGGTTTCTGCAATGCACACAGGAAGTAGATCCACACTCCAGCGTCCAGTCACCAGGGCGGCAGGAGCACTCTTCCACACTCCATCACTACAGGGGCAATGACCACTGACCTCAAGAGCACCACAAACACGTAATCTTTATAATCTATGCACATCTATTTTCTGTTTCTTGGATTTTTTTCCTTCCTTACAACTTCCAAAGAGACTGCATTCCCTTGCCTTCTCCCTCCGTGTCCTCTACCCCTTCCAATTACTCCCATCTCACCATCTTGTCTTTCCAGACTGTAATTACCAATGAAAAAGGAAAATGAGAAAGCATGAACTATGTTTGGTTAAATCCTTTGGTTGAAGGTAATGCATCTTTTTCTAACTCTTTCTAGGAACCTCTAGAAGCTGGAATGAATGTGGGTGCTTCCAGCAGAAACTGACATTCATTCCAGCTTCTAGGTAATTAAAGCCTTATGGAAGTTCACCTCCAGGCTTATGAAGTAAACTCAGCCTGTGTCTCTCTCACTACTAAACTTGCCTTTCTTCCTTTTCTGTTTTTAAATGAGTGGTATTAACTGTTCTTTGGTATGTTTAAACTCTGTGATTCTTTCTAGGTTTTTGGTCTCCTTTGCTTGGCTTCTCACCCTTGTTCTGTTTCACCTGAGTTATGTCTAACCTCAGGCTCTCAGAATTCTGTGCTGTGCCAGACCAAGGATTTGGAAATCTCCTCCCAGCCACATACACCCACCACAACCATCAAAGATCAGGATGTTTCTGACCTTTATTTTACTCTGTCCTTAGGGGGTCTCTTTGAATCTAGAGGCCTCCTGACTCATCTGGATAACCAAATAGCATCCTAATTTCCAGTCCTTCCTTGACCTTTTCTCTCCCTCATGAAGAGATGGGATTTCTTAATTCTTCAATTTTTAAAGGGGGCTGGAGAACTGTTTGGCATATGCTCGGTTGAGTTAATGGCAGGTTGGGTGTGATGCTTCACCTCTCCTGGGGGTTATACTTACACTGTTCATAGTGACTGTAAATGCCTTAACCCCAGAGTGGCTGACAGAGTGTATGGACTTAGTCCATGATGGCAGGTTGAAGGGAGAGATCTTTTAGATCAGTTATACTCTGAACGTCTTCCAAGGCACACCCTATAGGAAGTAGCCTATTCTGCCAACAGATAAGGCTGTGTGAATGCAGTGTGCAACTTTCTGAATGTGGTAAAGTCAAATTTCATTCTCAGTAATAAGCAATAGAATCATATTCCCCCCAGTTTCTGAGGCCTACTGTGGATTCAGGGTCTCCAGGTGCCACTGCTAACAACAGGGGAAGACATTCTTTTGAGATTTCCATTTTGTATAAGTGAGAAATTCAATGGTTACAGCAGAACAGTCTCTGGTAGACAGTTCAGTTAGCACACTCTAGAGGCACCTGGGAGACAATGACACAGATAAGGTGAGAACAAGGTCAAGAGTTGAGTGCACCCATTTCACTTATCTCTGCGAGCTCAGGCACGAGGGAGCAAGTGAAGTGAGACAGGGCATGATTCCAGGGAACTAGCAGTTACAGGCTTCCTCGTGTGAACTCTAGCACCCTCAGAGAAAAACCACCCTCAAAAAGAATTAGAGGTCAGAATGAAAAAGTCACTTTGGAGGATGGTAAGCAGTGATGTTTTAAGAATGGGTAACAAAAATGTAAGGTGGGTGAGCTAAGGCAAGGAGAGAAAGGAGAGAGAAAGGAGCTGGTGGATGTCATTCAAAGCTGGGCTAAGGAATTCAGGTTAAATGTAACCAAACTGTTTCAAGCATCAGAAACTTTCCTCAACCCCAACCACTGCCAAATGGAATCTTACCAGGAGTCCATTATGTGAGCAGACCAAAGCAGAGATAATGTTTTATCTTGCTAACTTTAAAGTTAATATCATTAGTAGAGCATTTTTCCTTTTTAAAGGAAAAAAGCATACTTTAGAATGATGAGCATTCCCTCACCTTCAGGTAGTTGCTTTTAATAGCCGCCTCGTTGAGTCCTCGCCACTGGTCATCTTTGGCTTTTGCCTCCTTCATGTCCACAAAGTAACCAGTGACTGGAGTCCGCCCAGAGTGAAGTGGGGGCTTCCACTGGAGAACCAGGGAATTTTTCCTGACCTCACTATACTTGAGACTGTGCGGTGGTCCTGAGAGAAAGAGAGAGAAACCAATGAATAGAAATCATAGTATAGATGAGAAAAACCAAACATGTATAAATTTAGAACCACATTTAAAGTCTTAAAGCTGAGTCTGATGCTGTAGTTCTTTTTTTAAATCTAGCACTTCCATGAAAACAGATATTTTGTGGCCATTTCATGTCAGGTTTCCTCAACTGCTCTACATCACCCTATTGAGTCCCTTCACAGGCTGCAGGTGGCAAGGCCATGTCAAGGAACCTCTCAGGGGCTGGATAAAAACTTCCCTTCAGGCTGTCCTCAGGCCTGCGCTAGGCACTTTTTATTGGAACAGTTTAATTTAGTTGTAGATTCAGTTTCAGATTATTTTCGAGTGGTATTCTAAAAATTCCCCTCAACCTCCAATAGTATGAAGAAAGCAAGTCTATTTGATGGCATATGAATATAGATAGTAATAGGTCTTTCAAAGGAAGAAGGAATAACTCCCGATGGGAGAGGAATCTTTCCCCTAAAGCATGTATCCCACAAATGGATGAAAACAAACCACAGTTTACAGATTACAAAAAACTGTCACCAAAATAAATACTATTAATCCCAGGGCTGTGAATCTGTGCTGAATACTGCCTGGTTCTTTATATTCATTTACCTCATTCATCCTTAAGACAGTGAACAGAAAGCTCAGAGAA
>NW_007726582.1:591398-593642 GCF_000696425.1 Galeopterus variegatus
CCCCAGGGCTGTGAATCTGTGCTGAATACTGCCTGGTTCTTTATATTCATTTACCTCTTTCATCCTTAAGACAGTGAACAGAAAGCTCAGAGAAGCCAAGTAACTTGCTAACCCCCTGAAGGGGGAAAGCCAAAATGTACTTTTAGTATTCTTGGAAGAGTCCAAACTACAGGAGGATGGAGGATGGCCCAATTTGTTTCTTCAACCCTGCAACCTTTTGGTCAACATCATCACTTTCTACTGAAACGTTTTCCACAGGCCTGCTCAGAATTTCTCAGTCTCTAGTCACTCTCATTTAACTTTACTTAGGAATTGCAAGAACTTGAAAACAGATCCACTTTTATGCAAGTGTCAGAAATAATTTAAGAAATATCAACTTGCTTCCAGGAGGTGCAAGGAAAGGTGGTGTGTTTGCCTCTTTTTATTTGCTGAAGTTGAGTAAGCACTTGAACTCCTCTTGAGTTCCTCCTGTAATCTTTTTATTGACACTTGACAGAGAAGCGATACAGATGGACATTCCCTAAGTGAAGGCAACAGGATGGTTCTTCAAACTTTCAAACAGAGGAAGGGAGTGGCAGTGGCGTCGGGGACACCCAGGATGTCCCANTCCAGGAGGTGCAAGGAAAGGTGGTGTGTTTGCCTCTTTTTATTTGCTGAAGTTGAGTAAGTACTTGAACTCCTCTTGAGTTCCTCCTGTAATCTTTTTATTGACACTTGACAGAGAAGCGATACAGATGGACATTCCCTAAGTGAAGGCAATGGGATGGTTTTTCAAACTTTCAAACAGAGGAAGGGAGTGGCAGTGGCGTCGGGGACACCCAGGATGTCCCAGTATGGCCTGGGGCTCTCATGTGGTCAGTGGTGGTGCCACACCAGTTGTTGAATACGTTGAATATCAAACCTGGGTAGGAGAATTTAGTCATCCTGTGGCAAAGTATTGGCGTCTCTGAAGTCAGTACCAGTGGAAGCAAAATAAAATCATCCACCAAATCCATTAATGTTGCTAGTTTGAATCATAATGGCTTAGTTAAGTTGTTTGCACTCTACATTTAAATTTTCTTGGTTTTATACCTCTGTAAGAGTTATAAGCATAGGTAAGTTTTCCTGTCTACTTCCTATTTTCTTCCCTGCCCACCCAAACACCCCCTATGACATCCTCTGAATGAAATTATTTGCCAGCCAGTTTCCAAGATCTTTCTTGTGGTGCAGAGTTTGGAAAATGTGTAGAGAGGGAGAAAAGACTGAAGTAAGTGAAGAGAGGCAAGTGGAGAGAAGCTGGACCAAACAAAGCCCCAGGCAGGCACGTGAAATCCATCGGTGTGATATGATGAAGAGCTGGAAGAGAGGGAGGAGGAGAGAGTACAAGGAAGAAAAGCCACGTGGGCTGGGTCTGCAGAGAGAGATTTTGGGGGGCTGATCAATGAGAGCATTCAGAGCATTGGGAGAACACGTAAGAACTAGGGAGTGCAGTAAGATTTTTTGAAAAATTTTGCTGTGGGATATGAATTGGACACCCTTTAATAGCCTTTAAGAAGCAAAAGCAAAGATTGGAATTCCTTTTTGTAATGCTCATTTGGCATTCAGAATGTGTGCTTCTGCCAATCCTAATCCATGTAGAGCCTGAGCTATGGGGGCTCTAGGATTTATTTGGAACACAGCATAAGTAATTAGTACTCAGTTTTATACTGCCGCCTATTATTAAATATTATCATAAAAATATTTTAGGTGAACATAAGGGGCCAAGAGAATTCTTTTCCCTTAAACGTTGTCTATATAGTACTTCTATTTAGTTCCAAGCTGTAGGTTCTGTTGGAAGAAACTCTGAGCTCCAGTGCTGAGATGTGGTTTCCGTGGTTACCTGGAACGGCAATGGTCCACTCTTCGCAGGTGAAGCACTTGCTTACTGCAGAGGGCACTCCCAACCCAGCAATGTTCATGGCTGCCACTTGGAACTGATACACCATGTTTTCCTTCAAGTTGCTAATCTGAAACATTGACAACATCACAGATAGTGAATGTTTCAGGTTTGTTTTTTCTAGTTGTTCAATATTTTATTTATTTACCTCCTGTGTTGGATACACCCTAGGGTGACCTTCAATGAGTCAGAGCCTTTTGTAATCTCTTCCCTTGAGTGTGGGTGAAACTGTGACCTGCCTGTAGCCAATAGAATATGGCAAAAGCATTGTAATCTCAATCCTGTGATTGTGTTACATCAGATGGCAAAGGAGAAGGGATATTACAGAT
>NW_007726582.1:594662-611690 GCF_000696425.1 Galeopterus variegatus
TATAGCCCAAGGAGTGTTCTTTCCGTCTGCAAGACCAACGTACTACTGTGGTCTTTCTTTCTTTCCTTCTTTCTCTCTTAGTTCCCACATAGGAGTGAGTACATGTGGTATTTATCCCTCTGTGCTTTACTTATTTCACTCAACATAAGTTTCTCCAGGCTCATCCATGTTGTTGCAAATAGGAGCATTTCATTTTTTTTTTTTTTATGGCAGAGTAGTATTCCACAGTGTATATATGCCACAGTTTCCTTATCCAATCATCCATCGATGGAAATTTAGGTTGGTTTCATGTCTTGGCTATTGTAAACAGAGCTGTGATGAACATGGGAGTGCAGGTATCCCTTTGACATGATGATTTCCACTCCTCTGGGTATACACCCAGAAGTGGGATTGCTGGATCGTATGGTAGTTCTATCTGTAGTTGTTTGAGAAACCCCCATACTGTTTTCCATAGTGGTTGTACTAATTTACAGTCCTACCAACAATGTAGGAGTGTTCCCTTCCCTCCACACCCTCGCCAGCATTTGTTATTCACAGTCTTTTTTATTATAGCCAGTCTAACTGGGGTGAGGCGGTATCTCAATGTAGTTTTAATTTGCATTTCCCTGATGACTAGTGATGTTGAGCATTTTTTCATGTACCTGTTGGCCATTTGTATGTCTTCCTTTGAAAAATGTCTATTCAGCTCCTTTGCCCATTTTTTAATTGGAATGGAATGATTTTTTAAAAAACATTCAAAAGTAATCAAGAAAGGACAGAAAATGAAACAACAGGAAGGACAAATAGAAAGTGCAAAATAAGATAACTGGTTCTGTAAAAAATTAGTTTTATCTATCTTAATGATACAATGTAGACTTTAAGGCAAAACATATTATTAGTAATAAAAAGTCACTTTGCATCTGATAACATCAAAACATTTTAATTGGGTGAATTTTATGGTATGTGAATTATATCTCAATAAAGTGAGATTATCCTGCAATTTCCCTTCCTGTACTCTCCTTGTCAGATATTGGTATCAAATTAATTCTAGCCTCAGGATAATCTCATTCATGAACATAGAAGCAAAAATCCTAAATGACAATTAGCAAACAACATCCAGGAATATATTAATAGGACATACACAATATCGAAGTTGGATTTATCCTAGGAATGCAAGGTTGTTTCAACATTAGACAATTACTAGAATACACCACATTAAAATTAAAAGGAAAAAATCATATGATCATCTCAATAGACTCAAAATAAAAATTTGATAATTTTAATTAACTCTTAACAAACTGAAAATACAAGGGAACTTCCTTCAATGGATGATAGATGTCCACAGAACACCTATAGCAAACATAAAATTGAAGGTGAAATGATGAAAGTTTTTCATTTAAGATAAGGATCAACTCCAGAACGGCTGACATCACCACTTCTATTCAACACTGTGCTAAAGATTTTAGGCAGAAAGTAAGGTAAGAAAATGAAGTAAAGGATATAAAAGTTGAAAGAAGTAAATTGTCATTATTTGCAGATGATCTGAATCCAAAAAGAGAGACTCCAAAAGACCTTATAGGTAATTTATTAAAATTATAAGAAAATTCAGCAAAAAGCTATAACAATTATATACAAAATCAGCATATAAAACTAATTATAATTCTCTATACCAGCAACAAACACCTGATATAAAAATATGTTACTTACAACACTGAAAATATATAGTATCTATAAGTAAATAAAAACTGATGTGCAAACGACTATGGATTAGAAGACTCAATATTTTTAAAATGTCAATTATTCCTTTATTTATAGATTCAATATACCTCCAATCAGAATTCTAATGGATTTTAGTTTAGTTTAATTTAATTTTTTTGTTATTGTGTTTTGTTTTGTCTTGTGTTTTGGTAAAACTTGGTAACCTAATTTCACAATTTATATTGAAGTGCAAAGGCCAAGAATATCACAGAAAGAAGAATAAACAGGGAGAACTTGATTTACCAGTTTTCAAATTCACTATAAAGCTATAATAAAGTCAGTGTGGTATTGGCCCAGTGGTAGGCAAACACGTCAATAGATCAGAATAGAGAGCACAGAAACAGAAGTGTGCATATAAGGAAACTTGACGTATGGTACAGATAGCCTAACAGCACAGTGGGAAAGGACAAACTTTTCAATAGATGATGCTGGGACAGCTATGTCTCCATGGGGTGGAGGGGGGAGTATAATTTTGATCATTACCTCACAGCATATACAAAATTTAAAGGTGAATTAATGACTAAAATATAAGTAGAAAAACTGTTAAGCTTTTAGAAAATAATCTAGTACACTATTTCCATGACCTTGAAAAAGGCACAAAAATCACTAAGACAAAGCAAATGTTGGTAAATCTAATAACAATAAATTTGACATTAAAATCAATGTGATTACCATAAAGAGAGAAAGAACAAGCTGCTGAGTGGGAGAAAATATATGCAACTTATACAGCCACGAAAAAATTATATTCATAATAAAGAGCTTCACAAGTCAGTAAGAAACCCATTGGAAAAAAGGGCAAAACCCTTGAACTGGCATGTCAGAAAAGAGGATGTCAAAATGGACTGTATATGTAAGAAACGGTATTCTAAATCATTTGACACCCAGGTTGACAAAACTGAAAATATGTGATGGCGGAACAATAGGAGTTCTCACAGTCTTCAGAAAACTGTATGGAATTAGGGCCGAGCCCGTGGCGCACTCGGGAGAGTGCAGCGCTGGGAGCGCAGCAACGCTCCCGCCGCGGGTTCGGATCCTGTATAGGAATGACCGGTGCGCTCACTGGCTGAGTGTGGTGTGGGTGACACCACACCAAAGGTTGCGATCCCCTTACTGGTCACGGAAAAAAAAAAAGACAAAAAAAAAAAAGAAAAAAAGAAAACTGTATGGAATTATCTAGTAATGTGGAAGATAAAAAGACCCTCTGACCAGCAATTCCATTTTAGGTAACAACCTAGAGAAACTGGTGCACATATGTACCAGCAGACGTGTACAAAAATGCCAATAGCTACATTGTTTGATGTAGCTAAAAATGAAAAAGGGCCCAAATAGCAATCAATAATGGAATGAAAGAGTGTATTATGATACGGGCTTGCGATGGAATACCATACAGTAATGAAAAAGAATGAGTCAGCTACACGCACCAACGTGGAAGAGTCTTAAAAACACAATTTTGTTTTATGCATGCTCAGTATGAGCGTGCTATTTCATACATTTCAAAAGTTAAGTTAAAAGAGTGTGGCATTGAGTTGGGGAAAACACCACTGTCCCAGCCTTGCCCCCTCTTGTCCTCACAGCTCAGGGTTCTGTGAGGGCTGGGAGATGGTGACTTGGCTTAGCCGCCGATGCTCTAAAGAGGGAAGCCATCAGCTAAGGCAAGAGCAGGACCCTTCAGGTCCAAGCGTCAAGGCTCCCATAGAGGGGAACATGTGAAGCACCCCTCTGTGGCCCTCAGAGCCACTGTAACAGGGGACACTTCATAGGTAGAGAGATGAGTTTGGCCATGCATTCTTTGTGATTTGGACATTGAAAATTAAAAACCAAAGTCAGCTGTATCCTGGGACTCTTGAAGCTAGTGGCATATTGGTTACAGATATTTTGTAAGTTTTGAAAGAAATATTAGTTTTCACAATAGGTATGCATTTCATGGTAAATATTCTAAGACATTATTATGTTTATGTATATGAATCATAAAATATAAACCCTGCGTGTAAGCCAAACTATTTGCATTTACCTAGGTATGTTTTTCACAAAAGTCATGCATTGCAGACAACGGACATTGGACGATTGACGTGAATCCTCCACAAGGTTCCGGGTGTGTGCGTGCTTGTGTACACAAACACATCCTCCCCCCACAGGACATGCCACACTACAGAAAGTCACATGCTTACCTTGTATGCTGCGTCACTGACAGCCTTGATGTTGGCTTCTCTCCATTTTCCTGGTACCCCACCAATTACCTCGCGATAGTTCACATAATAGCCAGTAATTTCTGCTCCTCCAGTATTATCTGGTTGCTTCCATCCAAGAACCATTGAGTCACGAAAACTTTCAAGACAGGTGATATCAGAGGGTGGAGATGGTGCCGCTGTTGCAACATGAATAGCTTGTGAGTAGACAGAAATGACTTTATGATTCTATATATATATTAAACTTACTTAATTGGTGCCATGTATGAGGGCACTAGATGTTGCAATATAAAACTGAAACATGAGACCGATCTATAACTTAACATCTGATTTGGTGTATGAGAAAAAAACTAGACACACTGTAGTGTAAATGCACTGCAACTATTATCCCAAAGATAAAAAGAACCTACCCCAGAAAAATGATACGATATCCTGAAAAAATGACTCTTTTCACCATAAGAAGAAATTTTTCCCAATGTATATATGTGGTTTTGTTTTTACTTGCTCCCTGAGAAAAATGGAATGTTTATATCAATTTCTGCCTCAATTCACTTCTTTAGAATTTCCATATATTCCCAAATTGTTAGCATTTCACCATTGAGGCATACTTACCCTTGTGAGACCTTAAAACTATACAGGTTCTGTCTGCACATGGAAAAATCTTATTTTGGAGCTCAGCTAAATGCCACTTTAAAAAACATTTTTAAAAAACAGGCACAATCGGCCATGTGACTCTCTCTTAATACATAATAATTTTTGTCATGTTATTTTTAACCTGATGTTGGAATATTATTCATGTAGCACAAAATACTATGTAGCTGTCACTGTGTTTATTAATATCTCACCAGAAAAATATTTGGAGGATATTTCAAAAGTCCTCCTTCATTTATGTGGCTTTGTGGATCAACTTTTCACTCAATTACTGAAACTATAGTTTTCAGTGAAGAGAGAGAGAGGGTGGGAGAAATCCATCTAGATATGCAATAACATAAAAAGAATTTTCTGAATATTTACTTGGATTATAGGAGATTTAAAAAACTCTAATTTTTATTTAAAAAGATTTCAGAACAATGAAGACAAAATAAATACATTTTTCTTTCTTCCCCACTCACCAACCTCCTTCATTCTTTACATTTTAAAACAGATTTCCCTTTCTCTCCCTATCTATTTCAGAACACTGTTGAATATAAACTCTCGAATATTCCATCTCATCTTGAGTTAACAGGACAAATACAGGTGTCAAAAAAAAAAAAAAAAAAAGGCCACGATACATTTTTCTTTCTTCCCCACTCACCAACCTCCTTCATTCTTTACATTTTAAAACAGATTTCCCTTTCTCTCCCTATCTATTTCAGAACACTGTTGAATATAAACTCTCGAATATTCCATCTCATCTTGAGTTAACAGGACAAATACAGGTGTCAAAAAAAAAAAAAAAAAAGGCTACCGAGGTTGGGGATGGGGTAGGTACAGGGGATGGATGAGAGGCATTTTAGAATTTATCAGCATATGTTCATCATTTCATTTTTATTTGATAAGAAAAACGTTGTCTCCTAGAATATATAAGCCACAGGTACCAAATATCCTCATCGGATCATTCTTAGCTTGCTGATAAATAGTCTTAAATAAATCACTTCTGGAAACGTGGATCGTGTATCATAGAATATAGCTATAAGTGATTATACTACCCTGTTAAACTTTCCATGGCAACTCAAAGAGCTAGTTATTTACAGTGCTTTGAATTAAGTGTGCATAATCACTTGGAAACCTGAGGATGAACAAACAACAGAAGTTAATAACTATGACCTTGCTACAATGTCACTTCTTTGTGAAATATTCTTCCTCTCCATGTACTGAACACGAACATTCCAGAGGCCCTCACACTGGCCAGGATCATCACGTTCTTCCTATTGCACGTCCAATTCTCACAGCAAAATGAGACCAAAGATATGACTGCCTGACAAACCAAAAGAGGCTCTATATAACAATTTATTCTAAATATTCTATCATCATTAAGCCCAATGAATAATGTAGAAAGGCGAAACCCATACACAATTACTTTTAAAACTCATTAGATGAAAGTATTTCAAATGGCTAGCTGAAAACACACAGAATTCAGAATAAACACTGAGGAAACACAGATGAAGAATGTGATCTGGACAATGAGAAGTGGGGACACTGATGGAGACAGATGGAACAGGTTTACTTTTTCAACTCTCACCTATGTCCTTCTTCTTTTTCAGGGGGTCAGACTTACTTTCCCCCTGAGGAGCTGCTTTCTGTGGTGATGGGGTAAGCTCTTCCTGAGCTGGGTCACTTACTTTACTCACGCCTGCTTGGCCCAGCTTATGAGAGCTACTGGGTAGTGAAGCTTTGCTAAGTTTGCTACCGAGCCAGGCATCTTTCTGCAAAGCTGGCGGGGAGGCTTCATGCACGCCCCCCCTGGAGTCTGCTAGTCCACCAGGCACAGCACTCACTTCAGGCCACACAGCTGGAGACACTCCTCCCCCTACAATTGCCAGATAACAACAGACACACGGTGAGCCCGACACACGGAAATTGCTCTTTAGAAGTGATAGAAGAAACGGAAAAACATTAGGACCACAAGCAGAACAAAAACAATCTTGGTTTAACGGAAGTCACTTGGATTTGCAAGAAATATGGAAAGCATACGTTTTGCATAATTTACACCAAAAAAAAAAACCCATTTCAACTTCTCCATATACTGGGAAAAGAAGAAATCAGAACAAAAGAAGACACATAACAGGAACTATTTCAATCTGTAGAACCCAAAAGTTTTTTAGTATATATAAGAAAAAGCCTCAGATATAAGCCCTATTATTCAACAGAATAAAAAAGGACCATAAAGTGCATGAGACATAACATTAAAGATCCTGATTTTTAGCAGTTAGAATTACGTACATTACTACAACGGTAATGATCTGTACCTCCCAAACTTAAAGAAACATGTCCACTATTGTCCATATTATAAGAAATGTTAAAAAGTAAAATGGAATGCTAACTAAAGACAATCAGTATTAAATAAACTTTCTTTTAAAATATGTATTACTACATCACGAATCTAATTGTTATTGCTCTGGGCTACCTGGGTCCCTTCCCTACTTTATCCAAGATTGAGAGGTACATCACATGCATACTTATAGTTACTTTGTTACTGGTTTTATCCTGCTGGTTACTTTGCAAGCAGAGATGACATATGATTAGGCATTCGCATTGCCTTGCCTGAATTTTAGAGGAGTTTATAAGAAGCATGTTAATATGCTGTTAGTAAGTTACTTTGTTACTGGTTTTATCCTGCTGGTTACTTTGCAAGCAGAGATGACATATGATTAAGCAACCGCATTGCCTTGCCTGAATTTTAGAGGAGTTTATAAGAAGCATGTTAATATGCTGTTAGTAAAATCAAGCCAGGCTCTGTCATAGATGAAATAGCTTTTAGGTACAAGATGATCTGTGTTACGGGGTGATATACCACTTCATGGAATCAGGATGGCTCTTCACAGTCCCAGGATGAGCATGAAGTTAGGATGGAGTTTCACACAATGGGAAATATCTGAGGAAACTTGGACTTGTGAAGATGAAAAGGCTATAGACGCACAGAATCTGGATAAATGATGAAGATTTGTGATGAAAATGACAGCTGTAGAAGGTTAGATGTCACCTAGACTCAAAGAAAATGATCATCTAAGGACGGAGTCAACTGAGCAATATTAGAGGCTTTAACCAATTTTTTTGGAGAGGATGATATCTTTCTTTATAAATCAGAAAAATCAATTTTCCCCCTATGAATCTGTGCATAAGGAACTTACCAATAGCAGCTTTGACTTCAATAGCTTCTGAATTCTGGGAATATTCACTAAGTCCAGCTGCATTAACTGCTCTGACCCGGAATACGTAACTCTGACCAGTCACCAATCCATGACAAGTAAATCTAAAAGGAAAGAAAATTTTAAAAAACATTCCCAGGAGGAAAATTAGGGAAGATGATTGTTAGCTTAACTGAGTGATCTGGCTTTAAGAAAATGATTCATTTCTTAAAAGAAAGAAAAAGATGTAGAGAGATTCAGGTAACACATACACTTTAAATAAGAAAGCAGCTAAAGCAATTGTCTAGACTCACTCTGTCAAAAAATGAGGAGTCCTGGTTTTCCCCAAATGCTCATCAGTAAAATGGGGATAATGATGCCTAAATAATAATTTTCATGTAAAGATTAGCAATAAAGTATATAAAGTACCTATTACAGGGCCTAGCATACATGAGGCATTAATACATAATAGATAGTATTAATATTAATATTATTAATGGCTATTTTCAGGTATATCCTTGTGGCTGTAGGGCATTGGCTACTCCTTGTCACAGAGACCTACCTAGTCACTGTCTCCTCGCAAGGCCGGGCCGGGAAGTTTCAATTACTTGAGAAATTACACAAGAATCTGAAAATAAGGTGTTAAGTGGATTCCAGAATTACCATTTAGATATGAGTATCCAATTACGAGGTGTGAATCCATGGGCAGTTTCACACATAAAACAACCTCACTCTTTAATAGTTACTATGGCTATAAATAGCTGTTTCATGAATCACTGTAACATCTGAATCTATTCTAAGGACTGTAACCAGAGGAAATAACAGGTCAGCTAATGACTCTATTATTATCAGTATGCTCAATATATTTAATAAAGGCAGCCATAATCTAGGCCGATTGTCCAGTCCTGGGGATCAGCTCAGTTCAGCAAATATTTATGGAGCTCTCAGTGTTCCAGATACTGAATAGGTATTGTGGACACAAAGATGAATAAAAAATGATGCCTGCCCTTCAGCAGCTCCTGTTTGTGGAAAGGCAGACTCTGCCTATACTAGTGGAAGTTTCTAAATGGTTCCAGCATAATGCTGGAGAATTCAGAGTAAAAATGAAATGCACAAACAGGCTAAATCAATTTCTGGCAGAACACATTGCCTTATCCTGTTAATCAGTTTGTCTCTATTCTCTCTTGTTCTGCAAAAGAACCACCTCATCCTATCGGGGTCCTCAAACTTAGAAGTGGCCCAAGCCAGGAGCTGCCTAACAAGCTTGTTTGACCATTACTGGGGTGGGGGGAATCTCCCTCTCAGACTGGCCGTAAATCAAAGGAGGCACAGAGCCTGGGTGCAGGCCAGAATTCACCATCAGGTTGCGAAGCTGGTTGACACATAGTTGAAAACAAGAAAGAAAAAAACCCCCGCCTCATATTAGAAACAGATACAAAGAGGTGGCAAAGTATTCTGAATGTCCTTGTTTTGGTGTTATTTATGCCTGCTTAGACATCATGTTGGTGTTCAGAATTTGTAAAATATTGATACTAGTTTTCTGTTCATTTAAAACGCCTGGGTAATTTATGTTAAGAAGAGACTATTAGATCCTTGGAATCTAGTTTTTGATTTTGCAATTAGAGACCAGAATAGAGGGCTAAGAAAGGAAGAAATAGCAGAAAGGAAAAGAATCAGAAAAGAGCTATAAAATGAACTCATAACAGCTGGCATTATGTCTTTCCAAGTGTTCAACATCACAAAGAAACCTTTCTTTTTTTTTTTTTTGTCCTTTTTGTGACCGGTAAGGGGATCGCAACCCTTGGCTTGGTGTCGCCCGCACCACGCTCAGCCAGTGAGCGCACCGGCCATCCCCATATAGGATCCGAACCCGCGGCAGGAGCGCTGCTGCACTCCCAGCGCTGCACTTTCCCAAGTGCGCCACGGGGTCGGCCCAGAAACCTTTCTTTTTAAATGTATTGCATAAGACACCTCTAATTTTAAATTTATTTAGATCTTTAGAGTATGATGTTTTTAAAAATCTCCCTCCACTGGATGTTTGTGTTGCTGCATGGTCCATAGCAGCTCTAGAGTCCCACACGCCGGTAGGTCACCCCCAGCTCAATTACCGGGAGCCCTTCACAGGATTGTTGTTGCAGGGCTGCCACTCGCCAGAGCCTGCCACGCTCGCCTCTATGTAGTAGCCGACCAGCTCTTTAGCCTCTTTGGGCTCCTCCCAAGTGACGACCACTGACGTATCTGTATCTCTGCTTGGGATGATTTTGCTAGGGGCCTTGGGGATATCTGAGAAAAGAGGAAAATGGTGATTAACCTCAGGGTGGTTTTTAAAAATTCATTATCACATATTCACAAAACAAATGCATACAGAAATTTTACACAAATAATCATGACAAACATACGGTTGCTTTATTTTATAATATATTTGTTAAAGCAGAAAAAAAAAGTTAGTTTGAGAGCATAATGATAAACTAAATATCCATGAACTCCAGCAAAAAAAACCACATTAGTGATACTGTTGAAACTCCTGGGGAAGTTTACTTTTCATAAACAAAAATAATGAATTTTTGTTTCATGTATAGGCCAAGTCTGGCCATCAATTAAATTTATGATATGAAAGAAGAATGTCACCATTTTTACTTCTGACTATCCCTATATAAATATATGTATACTAATGTATACTAATTGCATTCTTGCTTTGCAAACTTTCTCTTGAAGTACAATGAGCTGACAGTTGCTTAAATTAACTCTACACTTACCGAGTTTATCCCCCACCACGGTCCCTTCCGTTGCCTCCGAGGGCTCACCAACTCCTGCTGAATTAGAACAGCGGACACGGAAGCGGTAGGATTTCCCCTCAGCCAAGTCGAACAGAGCAAAGCGGGGAGACTTTACAGGGAGCTCGGTGTTGACCCGCTGCCAGTTTTCTGTTCCTGTCTCACACTGCAGCAAGAACAGGGACAGCCACTGAAACAATGCATAGCAAGCAAAAATGGGGCTCTGGGCCAGGCCTCTCCAAGTTCTATTTATCTGCCAACAAACTGCTACCCATTATGCGACCTGGACTGGAGAGGAGATTTGGCAGAAATGAGGGATGAGGCATCTGAAGTTCAGAGGATTCTCTAAATCAAATATGGCTTTGTATTATTTGACAAATATGCTACTTTAACATTTCACTTCCTTTATTAACTAAGTATGTTCATTAACATACTTATAGAAGTATTTTGGAGACAGTTTGGGGTCAGATATTTTTCTATTTCTTAGCGTAGCTAATTAGATTTATTATCTGTGTTTGATACTTGAATTTTCATTACATCGCTATAGACTGTATTATTATTATTATTATTATTTTTTTCCTTTTTGTCTTTTTTCGTGTCCAGCAACGGATCGCAACTCGCTATAGACTGTATTATTATTATTATTATTATTTTTTTCCTTTTTGTCTATTTTCGTGTCCGGCAACGGATCGCAACCCTCAGTGTCGCGCCCGTACCGGACCGGGACCGGCAACGGGATCGCAACCCTCGGTGTTGCACCCGCACCTCGCTCAGCCAGTGAGCGGGAACCGGTCTGTATGTGGGATCCGAACCCTCGGCGGGAGCGCCGCCGCGCTCCCAAGCGGCGCACTGTAGCAGTGCGCCACCGGGCCGGCCCCAGACTGTATTATTTTAATTGTGTTATTTAATGACTCATAACATCATTTAGGTCTGTGTTCAAATACAACCTCCTCTGAAAGGCCTTCTTGACCACCTCTTCCCCATCACCAATTTAAAAGAGTCCTTTGCTCTTTTCTTATCACTCTCTATCCCTTACCCTGCTTTATTTTCCTTCAAAACACTTATCATTATTTGAAATTATATTATTTGGGACCGGCCCGGTGGCGCACTGCTACAGTGCGCTGCTTGGGAGTGCAGTGGCGCTCCCGCCGAGGGTTCGGATCCCACATACAGACCGGTTCCTGCTCACTGGTTGAGCGAGGTGCGGCGCAACACCGAGGGTTGCGATCCCGTTGCCGGTCCCGGTCCGGTACGGGGGCGACACTGAGGGTTGCGATCTGTTGCCGGACACGAAAAAAGACAAAAAAAGGAAAAAAGAAAAAAGAAATTATATTATTTGTTGTCTCTTCCACTGGAAAGTAAATTCCATGAGGTCAGGGGGCTGTCTTGTTCACTGCTATACCCCAGAGCCTAGAACTGCATCTGGCACATAGCAGATAATCAACTTTTTCTTTTTTTTCTAGATGAATGAATGAAGTTAGTGAAAGATAAAGATGTTCTCTTTTTTTCTTGCCCAAATTTTAGAATAAAATGGGAAAACTAATTTAAAGACATTTTATTCTTAAAATTAAAATGATGTAGAGTGACTTGAAAATCCTCGAATGAAAGATATGGTGTGTCTTTGACCTTTGGTAGAGGATATAATAAGAAAACTGTCATTAGTCTTCAGGAATCCTTTCTCCCTCCTACTTCTAACTCTGCCTAAGGTCAGCAGAAGCAGAAATTTAGATACTCTTGCCCAATTTTGCTACAGAATTTTTTAACAGTTTCAAAAGACTTTCCCAGAAGTCCAAATGTTGTGATGGATTGACCAACTCTCAAGGATGGTACATTTTGGGAATATAAGTTTACTGGCACATCACTCAGCATGTCTCCATTGACTTGAAATGGCAGGCAATAGGGCATGGTGGGAAAGACCCAAAGGCATTGGATCTGGTCCCAGTTGTGTCACAACAAGATATGTGACCCCGGAAAGTCACATGAGTGCTCTTGATCTCAGTTTCACCATCTGTAAAGTGAGCAAATTTGATAAAGTAACCTCTAAAGTCCCTTGCAGCGTCTTTTATGATAATGTGTCATTTGTGGGAGGGTAGAGGGGGCACAGTCTGCTGCCCACTGAGGATGACATTCTTCCAGACCTTTAATCCTTTCGTTTATGGCTTTGATTCATTTTGACATATTCCTCCCAGGGAATACTCAAACAACTATTGGTCACTTATGCTACACCTCTCAACTCTGCTACAAAGTAGATATTGTGGAAGTAGTACTGTGTGATTATCAAGATTTTCCAGAGGAGACTTAGGCTTGGGGGGTTGGAAAGCAGCACAGTGTGTAATAGTTGGACTTATGGTCCTGAGCCCGACTGTCCAGGTTCAAATTGTAGCTCTGCCTTGTACCAGCCATGTGACCTTGAGCAAATTCTATTCCCCATCGATGCCTCAGTTTCCTCATCTACAAAATAGGCATAATGAAAAGTATTTACCTCATAGGGATACTGTAAGAATTAAGTGGATTAACAAATGTAGCATGCTTAGAACAGTGCTTGGTCCCTGGTAAACATCAGCTCTTTTCATTCCGGCAGATGGAAACAGAGCTAGCAAGTGTAACAGTCCTTGTCTCTGACAGGGCCGGCGTTTTGATAGGAGATTGAGAGAAAGCACTCCAGTCATGGACACGTGCTGGAAAAGTTTGGGGCTAAAAAGAACATGGGAGGATAGGGAGGCCGGGAGTGCTCGAGACCTGTTTGTTTTCCCCTGCTAATAACCCCTCAATTTCAATCATTTCAGGGCTCATGGACAGAGTGTAAGCTGGTAGCCACGACAAGCAAGTTCAAGCCCTGTGTGCATGCAAATCCCAGGTAAAAAGTTGCATGAAGAAACACAGGCATGGGGCTAACCCAAGAGGCAGCACTGCCACGTGCGTGAACATGCTGGGGGTGGAAACCCACCATGGGACAAGAGCCAGTGAACCATTTCCCTTTAGAAAGGTCACCACATCAGAAGTGGTTCATCAGAAATCATTACAAAATCAGTTCAGAACGTCTGACATTTGGATAGTTCTGGAGATACACCCCAGGTCTCTGGATGGGTTCTGCTTCCAATACCTCAGCATCCTGGGTGTTCTATTTGTGTGGACAGTACAGGCCTCTCTACTCAATGCCATAATAACAAACTCCCCTCCTCGTCCACGCAAACAGGCGTGCTGGGGGAGAATGCTTACATTTTTATTCGAAGACTCATGTATTTAGGTCTAAGAAAGTGACAGACTTTCCTGGAGAAATATAGAGTTTATGTGGCCAGAGGAAACGTGCAACAGAAGCCGAAGTTGACTCATCTGAAGTAAATGCCTCAGAGGTGGGTGGTTACGTGCCATTATTACAGGAAGGATGGTAATTACTGTCACAGAGGTTATTCAGAACTCCCTTCCTGTGGAGCGTCTCAGAGACTCAAGAGCATGGTTACTAAACACACCAGGAAGTGGACATTTATCTATCACTATATTCTTATTTCCTATTTAAAAAAAAAAAAAGCTTAGAATGCTACTCGAGTTCTATTTTATTTGAGGTTAACAGGTAGAAAATATAAAAATAAAAACATTTTTAGTATTATTTTCATAGAACGAGACTCTCCTGGAAGATGTCCATATTACATGTTGAAGAGATGATGCATTTATTGTTACCAGTGCGCTAGGGATAAGAAGGAAGTGAGGAATGCAGCTCAAAGATACCTGCAGATTGTTTTCATGTTGTCACCTAATGTGCAAATACTTGCAATACACCTATATACCTCTGAAATCTATTCTCTTGCAATAATTGTCAAGGAAAGTGACCTAATAGGTGTTCTAAAGTTGAATAATCAGAATAGCGTTGAGGATAAAAGGGAGAGGCCTTTAGGAACATTAGCTGAGCTCCATATTTTTGTAAAAAAAGATCATTTCTATGATTTTGCTGTTAAAGTAAAATGTACAATAAATGATACCTTTTCATGTTGTCACACAATGTTATAAAAATAAAATTTTAAAGTACAAAATCTTGTTTCATTTATTATTTTAAAAAATGGCACACTGCTACCAATAAAAATGTAAATGTTCCTATACATAAGATAAACTTACTTTGTTTCATTTTCTCAATTATATCCAAGTCAAAACTTTCTTAACAAATGGATTTGAATCTCATTTTAAGCAAATTGTGTCTAAACATCCTTTTCCAGTGACCTGTGAGCCAAGGGCTTCTTATACCCCTTAGACCTGTGCCTGGCCTAGCAGGCTCTCCTATGTTTCTCCACGTGCAGCCGGGTCAGTTCCCCCAAATAATGTCCTGTCCAGGTCCTGGCTGTTCTTTGTTTGCTGGGCATTGATGCTTATCAGAGTCCCCTCAAATATGGGTGTAGGATGGATTCCCATATTATTTTCATTCATTCCACCCATTCTAGGCCTTCATTGCATGTATGCTGTTCTCTCTGGTGTTCTAATCTCCAACATAATTGAAAGTATTTGGGTGGGGGTAGGGGAGCCAATGTCTTACGTTGGTTTGTAATCCCTGAGCCCACTCTACTACCTGTACATAGAGTGGAGCTGGCCAAGTGCGGTGGCATGTGAGGGCTTGCTGTCTTCAACTCCCCGAGCCGTCTCAAAGTACTGCAACTTCTCTGCTCCTCTCCCCCACCCACCGTCATTGATGTTCATTCCCTACTACAGGACGAGTGGTAGAGAGATGAAAAGCCATCACCAGAGCAAGGGAGGCAGAGAAAGTCTCCGGAAAACATTGTCATTTAGGCGATCTACTATTTCAGGAACATTTTTCTTCTTATAGGGGTTATCATTTCACGTCTGTGGACCTCTTAGGAGTCTATGGGTGATCTCAAAGATCCACAAACCCCATGGAAAACATTGTCATTTAGGCGATCTACTATTTCAGGAACATTTTTCTTCTTATAGGGGTTGTCATTTCACGTCTGTGGACCTCTTAGGAGTCTATGGGTGATCTCAAAGATCCACAAACCCCATGAACTTTTAGGCAAAATTCTGTGTGATACACATTTTTTCTACAGAGAGAGTTCACAGTTTATAAGACTCTAAAGAATTCAGGACACCCCCCTTCCCACCTTCCTCCACCATCCCCAGAAATTTAATCTCTATTCTTTAAAGAAATCTTTAGGAAGTAACATGAGGTACTGTTGATTCTGGAGTCTTACCTTTTCCACAAAGTACATAATTCCCTCATGGCCACGCTGGCCAGGGGGCTTCCAGCTCAGCACCACGTAGCTCCGGGTGGCCTCAGTGACAGAGAGGTCTGTGGGGGGTCCAGGAACAATACCCTCTGAAAAACAACATGGGAAAATGAGGAACACACATTCTGAGTAGCCCAGGATACTCAGAGAGCCACGAGATGCTTCTCTTCTCTGGAAGACTTCATTATGGCCCCACAGTATAAAGAAGTACTTTGTTTCTGAAATTCTCTCTAAAACATTCATTCATTCATTCATTCAATTATTCAGATGCCATAGAGCATTGAGAGGACAGAGCTAAGGGACCTGGGACACTGTTCTTCTCTTTGAATAGTTTACAACTGAGTTGGTGAAAAGAGAAGTTCAATAGCACAAGGCATTGTGGGCTCATGCTAAAAATAAAAAGGACATGAAGAGTCCACTGAAGTCAAGAATGTATCAGGTGGTGGGGTTTGACTTCCGTGTTGAGGTCTTCCAGATGTGGTGAAATAATGTGGTATTATCTGGCTCTAGCTTGTGATTTATTTCCATTTTAGTAGGAAAACATAAAAGCTTCCTAGATAAAGGAAATATTTGCCATTCCTTTATTGGTACTGGTACTTCCAGTGTACATTCCTGACTCCTTGGTGTGTCCTTTTGTTTCCAATGGAGTTTATATTCCTGTTCTATCCTAAAGCATTGAGCCACTTACTTTACCTTCACTCCCTGCCTGATAAGACGAGTGTTACTGTAACTATACTACAAACCCAAATCCACTGGGACCTTGGCTCCTGTCTATCTGCTCATAGGATTTTGTACTCCACCTTATTCTCATCTTGGAGCCAGCGTAGACCCTGCTTGTGGAGGGTTCATTTAGCTCTAAACTCTAGATGCACCAGGACTGCTGGTTTGGGGTGCTTCTGGAAGTATGCTGTTGCCCTCTCCCTGACACTCCCAACCTGGCTCTCAGAACTTATTTTTATACCCAGTTAGGGTTGCCAAATAAAATAGAGAGTTCTATATTTTTATTTGCTAAATCTATGTATAAATTTGTTTAATATAGTTGCTGCCTCAGCATCCATTTTTTAGGCTTGACATAGTTGTTTTGAACCCAGTCATACTGGTCCCCTTTGGACTAGTAAACTCCCCCTTCCCAGGTGGTTATTTACAAGATAGCCTGCTTTTTCCTCATCCCACTGATCCAAAACTCAACATACCCCACAGATGATAGCCACAATAAAACCTGATAGTCAACACCAGAGTCATATAAATAAGATTACCCTTCACATGTGTTTTTTTT
>NW_007726582.1:611700-612410 GCF_000696425.1 Galeopterus variegatus
AAACCTGATAGTCAACACCAGAGTCATATAAATAAGATTACCCTTCACATGTGTTTTTTTTAAACTAGCTAATCCACAATCCCTGTGGGAAAGAATAAGGGATAATTCCCATGGATCTAAATAAAGGCATGGGCCCACAGGTTCTCTCTTTTTCTCTGTCCCTGTCCCTCTCTCTCTCCCCACTGGCTGAGATGCCTGCCACCTAACAAAAGCAAGCCCTGAAAGGATCAAATTGTTTTCTGAAACAAAGCTCAAGAGTATTTCCAGAAATACAAAAATATCCAGCATCAAACAATGTAAACTCAAGATGTCTGGCATCTAATAAAAAGTTACCAAGTATGTAAAGAAGCAACAAAATGTAACCCATTATGAGGAGAAAAATTAATCTATAGAATCAAAACCAGAAATGCGATTTATAAAAGTAGCATCATCTGTGATTACTGAAAAAAAATTGGTAGACTAGGACATAAAAAGTTATTATAAATATATTCCATATGTTCAAGAGGGTAAAGATTGAATATGCTAATTAAAGACATGAAAAATACAAAAATAATCCAAATTGAACTTCTGGAGATGAAAACTACAAAGTCTAAGATGAAAAGTACACTGGTTGAAATCCACAGCAGGTTAGACACCAAAGAATAAAAGATTAGTAAGCTTAGTGACAAAGCAATGGAAATGATCCAAAATTAAGCACAGGAAAAAAAAAA
>NW_007726582.1:614680-637173 GCF_000696425.1 Galeopterus variegatus
AAAAAAAAAAGACTGAAAGAAAAAATGAACACAGCACCAGTGAGCTGTAGGACAATTTCAAGTGACATGTAATCGGAGTTTCTAGAGTAGAGAAAAGGGAGGGAGGGGTGTAAAACTAGGGCTTACAGAGCCCTGGAGTCTGTTGCACAGACTGGGTCACAAACCCTCCACATGCAGGTCTGTGAGCTAGGTAATAGAAAAAGAAAAGGTCCTGGGAGCCGTGGGTATAGAAAAATGAATGGGTTTTATTCAGATCTAGGAGCAACTGTCCCAGTGGCTTCTCTGAGAGTTCTGAGAAGCACTGTGGATCAGAGCTGTTAGTCTTTTATACGTAAGTCCATCACCCTGGACACCTGGGTGCCCGTATGCAATTACATTTAAGTAGTAACAAGGAACACCTGAGGATATTTACAGCAAATGCTTGGCAAGATTCTGAACATCTGAGGGGCCCTGACCATTTTCCTAATTTTCCCCAGCAATCCACGCCTTCGGGGTCCCTCGCCGTACAACCTACGCATTCAGAATCTTCCGCGATGTTCCCTTAGCAAGGATAAGTGACCCTTACATTCATATAACCTATCATCTGTCCAATATGCCTTAAGGCTTGTCCTGTAGTTTTATTCTTTCAACTATTAGCCACACATGTCCAGTTAGTAGTCATCATTGGTGTGAAGTTCAGTGTATATTCAATAGGTATATTCAATTAAGCCAACACATTGGTCACACGAACATATGTATGTATCCAGTTGACTCTGGTGCTCGCATCCAGAACACTATGGGTGAAAAGACAGAAGGGTTATTGGTACCAATAGGGGGAGTTCTCGCCCCTCTGGTAAGATACATGCCAGTTTGCCATCCTGAGAAAGGATGGTTGCAGGAATAGGTGTCTTACCTGGTTTATGATGCCATACATTATGTGCTAGTACTGTTGGATCTGTAGGTTCTACATGTAACAGTATAAGGGAACTCATAATTGGCCATAATAATAATACAAATATGCCCTTTGGAAGAGAGTGCTTATCTGTTCCAGGCCATGTTACCTTTACTTGAGGAGGCCAGGTACTTGTCACCCAAGGTGAAATTTGCAAGTCTCCTTATAATCCGTTCCCCCAAGGCCCTATTAGGCCTACCCAGAGTATATGGGGGGCTTCTATTCTCCAAGGCCATTCCCACTGTACTGTCTGTCTCTGTTGTAAACAGGTTGGGGCTGGTAAGAGGATATTTCCATTCTTGCCATATCCTGGCTTCAAAAGCTCATCCCTAGTAGTGACTTGCAGCTGTATAGGTGCTGCAGCCCCATGCAACAGAGCTTCCACTGGAGAGGGCCCACCCTTACTGGGTCTCTCATTTAGAATCCTGATTGTCGGCCATAACCGCCATGTCCTCCCCTTCAGGGATCGGGGTTGGGCAGATAGCCTCAGCCCCCTTTTTAAAAGACCATTGTATTGCTCAATCATCCCTGCTGCCTGGGGATGATATGGCATATGTAATTTCCACTGAACAGACAACTGGGAAGCCCACTTCTGAACCTCATGTCCAGTAAAGTGGGTTCCACTGTCACTCTCTATGACTATAGGCTGGCCATACATGGCCGTAAGGCTATTCAGTGCCTTCACAGTGTTTACCTGGTTTGGGGCCTTACAAGGCCATACAAACAGAAGACCAGTAGCTGTATCAACAGCAGTGAAGATGTATCTGAAATTCTCTGACCTTGGCAGTGGTCCAACAAAGTCCACTTGCCATTGATTCAGGGGCACCTTTCCTCGAGTTATTTGCCCGTCTATATGGAGTACCTGCCAGGGGTGTGGACTCTCTTGAGCACATACTGGACAAGCATGACAGGCATTCACTACATCTTCCCATTTTATAGTCAAGGCCCCTCTTTGAGCCGCCATCCACATGGTTTTGCTGCCAGCACACTGCATTCATCGATGTAACCATTGGGCTACATCAGTAGCTGGGGCTCTCTCCAGCTATCTTACCTTAGCCAAGGCATTGGCTTCATCATTTCCTGGGCTGGCTAGGGGGAAATGTCCTGTGACATGAAAAAGGGTCACTGCTTTCTCATGCCCCAATCCCATAACTCTTGCCACATGGCTTGTACCAAAAGGGGTCGGTGGCCTACCAAACACCGTAGATATTTCCAAGTAGAAATCCAAAAGGTTAAACCTTTGTACAGCCCAGCTGTCAGTACAGATGGTTAATGGCCCAGGCTCATTTTTTATTACCATCCAAACAGCTCTCAATTCTGCCCATTGATTGCTTTGCCCTGTGACATTTTCATACCACATGGTATCTGTTAAGGGCTGGACAGCAACAGCTGTCCATGATGCTAAGGGTCCCATGCTAGAGCCATCTGTATACCGAGCTTGTTCTGTGATAGGTCCCTGTCCCTCATGGAAAGGTATAGCCTCCACCTCCATGGGTAACAGTTGTGTCAAAGTTTCCTCCACAACCTCTACTGGGCCTAGCACAGCTTGCAACTCTTTGGACAGAGGACTCATTGACACAGTGCTTCTTTGTTACATGCTCCCCATTTAGACAGAGTGGGAGTCTGAGCTATGCCCACTTTAGGGTTGGTTGTCCATGTGTGCAGCCAACATAATATGGGATATGTTGTCCTTACTAGGACTTTGGCAGTTCCTGTGATAGCTTCAGTGGCCATCAAGGCAGAATATACAGCTACTAGCTGTTTTTCTATTAGAGAACAGCGTACTTCAGCACCCTTCCAGAGCTGAGTCATGTGGTCAATTCATAAGAGGGTATAACAATAAAAATGTATATTCATCTACTAATAGAGTCTCAAAATATATGACGCAAAACCTGGTAGAACTGCAAGAAGAAATAGATAAATCCACCATTTAGTTGGAGATTTCATTACTACTCTCCCAATAATTGGTAGAACAAGTAGTCAGAAAATCATGAAGGATGTAAAAGTCTTGAAAAATGCCTTGAACTAACTTGACCTAATTAACATTTATAAAACTCAACAATAGCAGAATACAATGCTTTTCAAGTACACAATGAATATTTTTCAAGGTAAACTTTTTTCTGGGCCACAACACGTTTCAATAAATCTAAAAAGATTCAAATCATACAAAATATGTTCTATTTAATTCTGATGGAAATGAATTTGAAACCAATGAGAAAAAGATATCTGGGAAATCTGCAAATATTTAGCAATCAAATAACATACCTCAAATAACCCATGTATCAAAGAAGATATCAAAAGAAATTGGAAAGTAGGTTAAGCAAAATAATAATGAAAGTACAGTAGATCAAAATGTGTGGAATATAGCTAAAAGAGTACTTTGAAGAAAATTTAAAGCATTAAATACGTATATTATAAAATAAAGATCTGAAATTAATGATCTCAGCCTCCACCTTAAGAAACTGGAAAAAACCTAGCAAATCAAACTCAAATAAGCACAAGAAACAAAATAATAAAGATAAGAACATAAATAAAATTGGAAACAGAAAAACAATACAGGAAATCAATGAAACCAAAAGCTGTTTCCTTGAGAACATCAACAAAACTGATAACCTCTAGTCAGGTCAGGACAAAAAGAAGTAAGGCACGAACAAATATGAGGAATAAGAGAGGTGACATTACTATAAATTTTGCAAATATTAAAAGGATAATAAGGAAATATGAAGAATTTTATGATGAACAAATTCCTTGAAAGATGATATTAAAATTTACTCAAGGAGAAGTAAATGACCTGAATAGCACTAAATTTATTTAAGAAATTGAGTAGGTACTATAAAAGCTTCCCACAAAAAAATCTCTAGTCTTAGATGGCTCTACCAGTAAATTCTACTAAACAGTTAAGAAGGAAACAATAAAAATTCACACAAACTCAGAAAATTTAAATAGAGCAAATACTTTTCAACTCATTCAATGAGGTCAGTATTACTCTGATACCAAAACCAAAGGCTTTACTCGGGAAAATTACAGACCAATATCTGTTATGAATATAGATCCAAAAATTTCTAACAAAATTTTAGTAAATAAACTCCAAACAATAGATAAAAAAGATAATATAGCATAATCAAGTAGGGTCCATCCCAGGAATGCAAGGTTGGCTTTTCGGATCCCACATACAGACTGGTTCCCGCTCACTGGCTGAGCGAGGCGCGGGAGCAACGCCAAGGGTTGCAATCCCGTTGCCGGTCCCCGGTCCGGTGCGGGGGCAACACTGAGGGTTGCGATCCATTGCCGGACACGGAAAAAGACAAAAGACAAAAAAAAAAAAAAAAGAAAAAAGAAAAAATCTACACAATGTTAAATTTAATGGTAAAAGACTGAATGTTTTACTCCTAAGATCAGGAAAAGGCAAAGATGTCCAGTCTTAACCACTTCTATTTGACATTGCACTAGAAGTTCTAGCTGGAGCAATTAGGGAAGAAAAATAAGAGGAATCCAGATTAAAAAGGAAGAAGTTAATTTATCTCTATTCACAGATGACATATTCTGTATTAGAAAATCTTAAGGAATCCACATCAAAAATTTTTTAAAAACTAATGGTTGTGAAAATTAATAAATTAGTTCATCAAGATTGCAGGACATAACATCAATATACAAAAGGCAATTATAATTCTATATACTAACATCAAAAATAAATTGGAAAAAAAGTAACACCATTTACAATATCATCAGAAATATGAAATACTTAAGGATAAATCTGACAAAAATGTGCAGGACCTGTACAATGAAACTACTAAGCTGAGAGAAATTAAAGAAAACCTAAATAAATGGAGACGTGTTCATGAATCAGAGGACTCAATGTTGTTAAAATGTCAATTTAGATTCAGCAGACTCTGAACGAAATCCCAGCAGGTTTTTTGTAGAAATTGATAAACTGATTTTAAACTTTATATGGAAATGCAAAGACAGAATAGCCACAACAACTTTGGAAAAATAAACAAACACAAGATTAGAAGACTTATACTGCCTGGTTTTAAGACTATGAAGCTTATATGTGGGGGAAAAAAAAGAATCATATAAAAGCTACAGTAATGAAGACAGTATGATATTGATGTAGAGAAAATAAAATTGACGAATATAAATTCCAGAAATAGATTCACGAATACGTAGTCAATTTATTTTGACAATGTTGCCAAGGCAAATTAAATGGGTAAAAAATCAAACACAAGATTAGAAGACTTATACTGCCTGGTTTTAAGACTATGAAGCTTATATGTGGGGAAAAAAAAAGAATCATATAAAAGCTACAGTAATGAAGACAGTATGATATTGATGTAGAGAAAATAAAATTGACGAATATAAATTCCAGAAATAGATTCACGAATACGTAGTCAATTTATTTTGACAATGTTGCCAAGGCAAATTAAATGGGTAAAAAATAACCTTTCCAATAGATACTGCTGAAATAACTGTATAGCCATGTGCAAGTAATAACAACAACAATAATAATAATGAGACCCTTACTGCACACAATATAGAAAAAATTAATTTGAAATGAATTACAGATTGAAATGTAAGAGCTAATGCTGTATTTCCAGAAAAAAAAAATTGGAAAAATACTCGGATTTGACAAAGATGTTAAATGACACAAAAATGGCAAATAAAACATGAAAAGATGCTCAACATTATTATGGAAATGCAGAGCAAAACCACAAAGAAATACCACTATGAACCCACTATAATGGTTAAAATAAAAAAGACTGATCATACCAAGTACTAGTGACAATATAGAGCAAAAGGAACTCTCCTATACTGCTGGTGGGAATGTAAAATGGTACGATCATTTTGGCAATTCTTTTAAAAATTAAACATACACCTACCATATGACCCATCCATTCAAATCCTAGGTATTTATCTGAGAGAAATGAATGAGTACATCCACACTAACACTTAAGAATTTTTATAGAAGCTTTCAACAAGGAATGGATAAATACATCGGAATGAACTGATACATGCATCAACACGGACAGATGTCAAAGTAATTATACTAAGTAAAGGAAACCAGACAAAAATGAGTATGATCCCATTTACCTAAAACTGTGGACATTGCAAACTATAGTGACAGAAAGCCTACCATGATGGCCTGGAGGGAGGAATTACAAAGGGGCATGAGGAAATGTAAGGGAAGATGGATTTATTTATTATTTTGATCATGGTGATGGTTTCACAGGTGTATACACATGCAAAATTTATCAAATTGTACATTTTACATGTGTGCAGTTTACCGTATGACAATTACACCTCGATAAGGCTTTAAAAATAAAATGTGACTCACCAACAATATGTTTTAGAATGCTCTTTCCAAAACATCTTCAATAATATACACTGTACCTTCTAAAACAAAAGCTAAACTGTATAGCAAAACATTGGCAATAATATCTGGGGAAACTAGAGTTTTTACCTGTAGGTTCCTCTTCAGTGACAATGATCTGTCCAGTCCAGGGTGCTGAAGGGCGACCTGAACAAAGACAAACATAAAAATCACAAACATTCACAAATGCAGTTTCAACTGCACTGATAAACTGATGAACTGGCTGGATTAGTTACAAATGGGTTTGTGACTAGTTTACTTATGCATTTCCCTAATGAATCTTATTGAACAAGTATACAGTATTTTTGGGGACACGGCCCCTGTCTACAAGGGACTCACAATCTGCTACAGCCTATAATCTGCCTGGACTGACTTTTCTGGGATTGAAATTACACAAGCTAGATAAGTAACTCACGTTCATGTAGCCATTTATTGTGCATCTCCTGAAACATGCAGGCTTTCTCGTCCCTTCTTAAGAAACAGCATGTGTTTGGGAGAAACATTTCTAGAACAAATGTAAGCTCAGTAGTTATTTATCTGTCGTAATGAAAATGAGAGAGGAGAGGGGGAATTGACGCTACAGTAAAGCTTAGCAAAAGCAGCAATTTTTTCCATTACATTTTGAAGTGTTGTCTACAAAGAAAATCAGTTTGGATCCTGAGTAAGGAAAATGGATGAGACAGATGTAAAGTTAAAGAGAAAATTCATTTCTGTGATTCCATAAACATCAGAAAGAGAGAATGGCTCAACTCCTGCTTTAATCAAGGGACTTTTCTCCAGAGTTTGTGCAAATACAGAAGGTAATAAAGAAGATAACTAATTTTCAATTCAAACAAACCTTATTTTGATTGGAATTTATAAAAGAGAAGCAAATGAAAGTATGAGATGGAATTTGAAAATTTAGGGAAAAGGGAAGTCAGATGTTTGGTGAAATGTGATTGGAGAGCAATCGAGGAGGCTGATTAGACACAGCACCAGGGAAAAAAGGTGACATTACTTAGATTTTTTATGATGCCACTAAATGACTTAAGGTAAAGAATAACACTGTGAATATGGCACAGACCAGTAGTCCTCAACTAGGGTAATTTTGCCCTCAGGAGACATTTGGTAGTGTCTGGAGACATTTTTGATTGTCACAATTGGAGAGGGGATGCTACTGGCATCTAGTGAGTAGAGGCTGCTGAACATCCTACAATGCACAGGACATTCTCCCTCCCCCAACAAAGAATTACTGCCTAAAAATGTCAGTAGGACCAAGGTTGAGAAGTCTGGTAAAGACTAAAATGTTACCATCCAACAATCCTTGGAATGTCATTTTACTTGAACCCAATTATTGGGGATGCTCTATGGGTTCCCATGAAACAAATGAAGAGCATAATTTATGTACAATGGCTTTTACGTGGAGACTTGGAGGCTAAATAAATAAAAAGATTGTTTTTGACTGTCTAATATGGAAACTCAAATATAGATCAGATATAACGTTGTAAATCTGTTTTTCCTTTGATATAGAGAAACTCACTCTGCTGAAATATTAATGCTGTAAGGGTGAACTTCAAGGTTAAGAAAGTCACCTTGAGTCAGGAAGAAAATTATATTTGGAATGCATTAATAACAAAATGAATAAAAATGCTCTCCAGCCTCTTTGTTTTCATATTTCATTCTACACACAATGCCTGGAAGTCAGTTTAATAAGGCAAACGTTTCCGAATAAAATAAGATATAATAAACCCCTTAAGAAAATGAATGGATCAAAAAACAAATACAGTACTTTTTTCCAGTTTTTTTCCCCTAGAATTTTCTGATCAAAGGGGATTTCTTATTCTCTTCTCCCTCTAGTGGAAAGGAGAGGAATAACCTTGCAATGAAGCCTTATTCTCACAGTTATTTTTAAGAAGTTTAGGGAAGATCCTGAAAAATGAAAAGTGCTTACTTTTAAGTCTAGCTTTCTCAGCTGGATCCAGAGCAGCCACGGGCTCAGAAACTCGAGATGGCAGGCCTATTCCAGTTTTATTCACAGCTCGAACTCGGAATATATAGGAACGACCTTCTATCAGTCCAGTGACTGGAAAACGAGCAAACTTCACAGGTGTGTCATTGCATTGAGACCAATTATCTGTGCCCACCTCACATCTAAGAGAGTGATTGGAAAAAATATTAAAAGAAGTATGGCTAAACTAATAGCTCTAGCACTGCAAACCCACCCAGTTGCTTCAGATGTCTCTCTGTAAAATATACGACTCAGGTGTGGCCTGCCAGTTATTTAACTGCAGGCACTTAGTCCTGCTCAGATGCAAAGTGTCTTCTTTAGCAAGAAGAAATAAGCCTCAGATCCTTCCTGAACTCATTAGAAGCAGACAGCTGAAGGGCCTCGTGTGTTAAGTGGAGGAGTTTGGGGGCGGGGGGAAACACAGGCAGGTATCTACAATTTTTACACTGGAGAGGCTTACGGGGGTCTTCCCTCAAACATTTCCCTGGCTGATGCCTTCAATACTGCCATTAGTGACTTCTTTCTTTGATTTCATTAGGCATTTTCTTTTAAAAAAAAGTAAGTATTGTTGAGAAAGTTGACACCTTTAAAAGAAACCTATTTACACTGTAGTTTGGAAAATAGCTCACCTTATGTTCTCACTTGGTGGCCATATCTTGTGTGGGTGGAAGGATGAGGGGGTTATTGTAATACGTTTGTTCCTCTAACAGATGAGAAACAGGGTGATTCCCAGGCCTGGCAGGGGAAGATCAAGGACTTGGAAACTCTGATTTTTAATCGAGTGCTTTTACAGCAGTTGGTACCTGAGGATGGAGTGGGTTGCTCCCCAGGAGACAAGTATGACTGTTCGTATCATGCTATTGGCCTGCTCAACAGAGCTTTAGGGGCTCAATGTGTGAATGAATTATACAGCATTAGGATTAAGAAACTCATCATTTTTCACAAGCAGAGCACTTTTAGTTTATATCACTTCCCCAAAATGGCTCTATGTCCAAAATCTATAAGTCCCAAATGATTCTCATGGGTAAAAGGTGGTTGGGATGGCGGGTGTACGTTCCCCTCTTCACCGTTACCTTCCATTCTTTGATTATACACAATAGATATTTTCTTCAATTTTATGTGAAGTATTGTCAAATGTAACTTCAATCCTTACCTTCCGTCCATTTCCCCTAAATCTTTCCCTTGTGCAAATTCTGGAGCTGCTATGGGTGGGACATGGCAGAGAGCTAGGTTAGGACAATTCTTCAAGCTGTACCTGTCTCCAGAGATCCTGCCAGGCCTCGCCCTCTCCCCTATGCAGACACTGTCATGGTGACCCACTGACTTCTAACCCTCATGTGGGCAGAAATAAAGGTGGAGAGCGCTGCTACTGACACTTCTACAGCACGTTGGAACAGAAAGAGCACAGACCTAAGCCAGGCCAAAATTTGAATTCTAGTTCTGCTTCTTACTACCTGAGTGTTGTTAGGAGAATTAGTGTTTTCTCGCTGACATGTGGTCTTGGGCCAGCTACTTATTTCCTACCTGTAATTATAACACCTACCTCAAAGGGTAGTTATGGGTTAGTGGTTAATATATGCAAAGTGTTTAGTACAGTACCATGCATGTAGTAAATGTTAATAAATATTAGCCATAATGTGGTTATTTTTATTATGACTATGGCAAGAGAAGAACAGAATGTACTGATTGTCCCTGGTCTTTCACTGATCAAAGTCTGCAAATCTCTTGGAAATTTGCCAAAGACAATAAAACAGAAACTGAAAGTATGAAAAAGAATCTTCCTAAACCTTCATAATTCATCACTACTAAAGATGAAATCATTTGAAAGCACTATTTCATGTGTATGGTTAAATAGTATACAATTTAATTATAAATACTTCTATGGACAGTATTAATCCCAAGGGGCATATGTTTACTTATTGTAATAAATATGAGGTTTAATATACCTTGGTACAAACCCATTGTACTATAGTAACACAAATTGTCTGTCCCTAGTCGTTTCTATAATCATATTTCAACACTTAAAAATGAAAAGAGAATTGGAGCAACTATTTGAATAGAAACTAAGTCAGAGAACAATGTATTTAGGCCAGCAACCTAAATTTGTTGTCTATATCATCCAAACTCACTGGATAATTAATGTGCACAACCCAGTTACTATAAATATAATAGACTCTTAAGTTTTGCAGAATGTAAATAACAAGAGCTTATAAATAGAGCATAATTTAATACTGTTGGTTTCTGTTATTTCATTGTGTACCTGAAACCACATCTTGCAATGTAAATAAGATTTTGTTAGTATTTCTAAAGTCAATATTCTTAAATTACCAACATATCAGAAATATGGACATTTAATATATTTAATATATTTAATACCAGCATTCTTGCCAAATTAGTGACTTGAGTTGGTAGTCAAATTCAAAGAATCTATCTCTAGAATTTAGGTAGATAGACATGAATATATAGACATAGATAGAGTATATATACACATATATTTTATATGTATATATGTATGTTCATATACTATATATATGAATAGAGAGAGGGAGAAAGAGACAGAGATGAGGAGAGAAACAGAGACAGAGAGAAAGAGGGCAGGAGAAGACCAGAAAAGAAAATATTTCACCTAGAAATGATGGGAGAAACCAAGCATGCATCTTTATGGCCAAATAACTGAAGTTAGACTGAGCACTAACTTATCAATAAAATATCCCAGAATAGGACTCCCTCCATCTACAGCTGGCTGTTTCCAAGAGATGATGATATAATCTTTGTTGGCATCCAAGCACACCACATCCAAGGGAGAGGCTGGGGCTCCTTCAATCTCCGCATCAGCATCTGTGGAGATATAGAGGGACCCATTAATTCTCTCAGATGTGCTCTGCCAGCTGGGCAGGCTGAGGCCCTAGTGCACACTTTTCTCAGCACATCACTGTAGTGGCTGCATCTTTGGCCCACGAGAGCAAGCTTCAAATCTTGTAATTTATTTACCAACATAACAATGTGTGCTTTTCACCTTCAGTAGGAAGAACATTATGTTAAAAAACAGGGCTCTGCAAAGAACCCATAACCTTTGCCTCTTGACCTTTGCTGCCCAAATGTTCCAAAAACATTCCAAGTCACTGCAACAATTAAAAAAAAGTTCGAGGAGAAAAAATGGCGACGGGTATGGAGCGCCCGTGTCAGGAAATTTAAAAAACAGGGCTCTGCAAAGAACCCATAACCTTTGCCTCTTGACCTTTGCTGCCCAAATATTCCAAAAACATTCCAAGTCACTGCAACAATTAAAAAAAAGTTCGAAAAAATTAATATGGAGATGTTGGAGATTGCTATCAGAAAAGTCAGTTGTGCCAGAAAGGCTGCTTATTCTTAAGGCATTGATTGTGCAATGTTACTGAGTAACTATGAAAGGCACCAAGGGGGACACACAGCCCTTCCTGTTACCTTCTGGATGCATCTACAAGGGAATAAGAACCATGGAGCTTTGCCTATCCCTATGCTGGGCACTACCATTTTGAAGGAGAAAGGAAAACATTCGTTTTAATCAAATGATTGTTCCCAAACTGATGATACTTAGGAAATTAACTCTGATGCAATACCCACATCTGAGCTTAGCTTATCTGAGTTCAGTAAAGGTCCAGGATAATACCGGAAACAGAGAACACTTATGAAATGGGATCCTCTCACAGTGCGGTCCCCTTAGGCACAGCTAACTTAGGGAATCAGGGCTGTTTTTAGGAGAAGGGGAAGGAGAATGAAAATATTCAGTTAGTAACCTTTTAAGTGAGCGTGATTAAGACAAGAGGTAGGGCCCCCGGGGGAGGGAGTCCACATGTGCCAGTTCCTCCTGGCATTTGACCAACCCTTTCATAAACGGTCTTAGTAGAAAGGGCTGAGACATGTGGGAGCCACTCATGCAATGGAAAACACCTATGTGATGGAACAAACACTTTCCTTGCCTATGATCTACACTTCTGTAATTCTTATGAGTTCCTAAGCCATTTGAGGACATGGCAGAAATATTCGTATACTTCTGAAATTCATAGGTTTGCATTACCTGTGAAGAGCTCAAGTCACTTGGGTTTTGGACACTGTTTCTGCCCCGTGAACCAGCAGGAAAGTGTCTCCAGGCAAATATCTCCTGCAGAAGTGTTATAGGAGAATGTAACTAACTCATCTTACAGAAGCTGAATGCAGACTCCCTCATGCCACACAACAGAAATGAGCATCTTGGTGCAGAAAAACTTCTTTCCTTCCAGGCTCTGAGAGCCTGGTCTAGGCGTCTCACCACGACGGCTATCCCAAGAGCAGAGCTAGAATGGCAGTAGGGATGCTGAGGCAGAAGAGGCACAGCTAGAAAGCCACTTGGCCACCAGGGGGACAGCTGGCAACCTCTAGCCTTTTGCTATAATGTGACACCCAGCGAGCCCTGCACTGATAGAGCGCACAGCCCTGCACTGATAGAGCACAGTTCAGTTAGCTGAGTGTCTGTTGAATAGATGTACAACAGCAGGAATACACTGTCACAGAGCCTGGCAGACAGTGGGCATTCATGGGGCCATTTTTCAACATTTTTATAACATTGATTGGAATATGTCCCTCACAGGGCGAGCTTGATGGTCTTTCAAGTTACTAAGGCATTTATTCATTCATTTTTTCATTCAGTCAGCTAGTGCTCTTTAGGTGCTAAATGTGAAAGTTAAAAAAAATAAGGATCATTCTTTCTCCCAAGAAGTTACAATACAGTGGGGGGAACAAAATATACTTGGAATGACAGGAGAACACCTGTGAAGCAACGTCACCTAGTGTTTGGCTTCCAGAAGCTGCCATCCACAGTTCACAGTCCTCATTCAGTTGACATTAATCCTCCTCTACACCACCGCCCTTCCCTTTCCCAACCCTCCAAATAGCCAAACTTTTTGTAGGTTGGATTAATTGGGTCAAAGATTAACGAGAGGCTGGGGCTCCTTCAATCTCCGCATCAGCATCTGTGGAGATATAGAGGGACCCATTAATTCTCTCAGATGTGCTCTGCCAGCTGGGCAGGCTGAGGCCCTAGTGCACACTTTTCTCAGCACATCACTGTAGTGGCTGCATCTTTGGCCCACGAGAGCAAGCTTCAAATCTTGTAATTTATTTACCAACATAACAATGTGTGCTTTTCACCTTCAGTAGGAAGAACATTATGTTAAAAAACAGGGCTCTGCAAAGAACCCATAACCTTTGCCTCTTGACCTTTGCTGCCCAAATATTCCAAAAACATTCCAAGTCACTGCAACAATTAAAAAAAAGTTCGAGGAGAAAAAATGGCGACGGGTATGGAGCGCCCGTGTCAGGAAATGGCACGATCCTGAGAGCTGTGAGCTGTGATACCAGAGTATTGACTGCATTTCTGAGAGCAACAAAGGACGAATAAATCTTTCAACAACGATCCTACATCGACAAATAAGCGGCAGCGGGTTCGAGTATATGATTAAAAATGTTGAAATTCCTTTTAGTTCCATAACTCAGAGATAACTACTACTAATATATTGGCCTAAATCTTTTTAGATTTTGTCCTATATTTAGAAACTCAAAAATGATTATTTTTAAATAAAATGGGATTGTACTATATAGTTTCACATAAATGTTTTATTCTTGATATATTTTCATATCAATAAATACAGGTATACATCATTAGTTTTCACTGCTATGTAGAATTCCATTGTTTATAAGCAGCATTTATTATACTTTATTTTACAACTTCCATACTGGTGGATACCTAGATTTCTTCCAGTCTTCCCCAATACAAACATTTTTTCACCTTTGTCCACTTAAATTTCTAGAACTGGAATTGTTGGAAATACGTGTTTTCAATATATACTGACAACTCACCCTGAGAACAGTTGAACTAATTTACTCACCAGCCATGTACAGGAGAGTCTATTCCCCCATTCCTTTACCCCAGTGGATTTTTACAATCTTCTAATCTTTTCAGTACGATGGATAAAAATGCTATCTCATTTCAATTTCCTTGCTTTGATTACTAGTAAAATTTTATCATACATTAATTTGCTATTTGCAATTCTTCTTTCATGACATTTCTATTCTACCCTTTATCATTTTATCATTTCTGTCTCTCTCTTTCTGTGCGTGTGTGTGAGAGAGACAGAAAGAAAAGGAAAGAATATATAAAAGCCTAGAAAAATATGTAACAAAATGATAACATTGTATATCTCTGGATGATAGATTTAGGGATTGCTTTTCTCTTTTTAAAATTTTTTATTTATATTATCTATTTTTTCACAACGAACACATATTATCTACGTAATAAAATCCTGGCCAAATGTGTACAGCTCTGCAATGTGTTTCTTTAGACATATGGAACTTTATACACTAATCATTCTGGTGTGGAAGCTATTTTCTAAGCAGCAAAAATGCCACTGTTCTAAAACAGTGCACTGAAATGGCCTCATGAAGCTCAAAAGATACAAAGTCACATAAAATATCATTTAAAACACTTTGGCAGTTTCTTAAAAAGTTTAACATATATTTATCCATTTGTACAAATTCCATCTGTAGGTATGCATCCAAGAGAAATGAAAACATAGGCACATAAATTTGAACACAATGTTCATAGCAGCTTCATTCATAACCAAGAGTGGAAACAATCCAACTGTCTATCAACTGGTGAATATATAAACAAAATGGGGCATATCCATACCTTCGAATACTATTTAGCAATAAAGAGGAACAAGCTGCTAACATGTGTTACAACGTGAATGAACCTCAAAACACGCGAAGTGAAACGAGTTAGGCATAAGTGATCACATATTTCTAGAAATGTCCAGAAAGGCAAATCTATAGAGATGGAAGGTAAATTAGTAGTTGCCAAAAGCTCGACTAGAAGTAAGAGCAGGAAGCAGGCACAAGAAATCACTTTGAGGTGATGAAAATACTCCAAAAGTGGCCTGTGGGTGATGGTTGCACAACTTTGTAAACCTAACATCAGTGAATCTTAATGTATGTAAATTATACCTCAATAAAGATGTTTTTAAAAACCTTAAATCATTTAAAATGAGCTTACACGTCAAATCTTTTTCTAAAACTTGTTAAATTCTAAATGTGATTGCTGAATTTATCTTTCCAATTTTGTCTTTTCCATTGATCTTTTAAATTTTCTCACATCAACATCTGATAAATTTTATAATCTTTCAGTTCCCTTAGTTTGTGGATTTGAAAACTGGCTGAAGTATAAATTTCAAATCTCAACTCCTTCCTCCTGATTATAGTTAGTAATGGGAAGTCCGGCCTAAGGAGGCAGAGAGGCACAATTCTGGGTGTGGGTTCTCAGAAATGCTGTTGAGGAGGAACCATAGACTATGCCAGAGTTCCCAGAAAAAGTCCATAAAGGAAGCACCACGGCATGACGAACTTTTTTTGGAATAGCCAGAGGTGTTCTCTGGTTCAGGTGAAACATTGGAAAGTGGAGGCAAAGACTTGGCTTATTTAGTCCTCATCTAGCAAGGTTTATCCAGGTGATCTGGCTAACCAAACTTACTTGCTGATGAGCTCCATGTGTCAGTTCTCACTGTGACTTACCCAGAAGACTAGCTCTCTTCCCTCAGCAATATTGCAAGGTTTATCCAGGTGATCTGGCTAACCAAACTTACTTGCTGATGAGCTCCCATGTGTCAGTTCTCACTGTGACTTACCCAGAAGACTAGCTCTCTTCCCTCAGCAATATTGACTTTTCCCAGGATGCTGTTCTGGAGAAGACAGTCTGAGACATTTGTCAGATGTTATTGATGGTCACGCATGTTTATCAGTTGCTGCTCCATAGCAGAATTCAATGATCATCTGTTATTTTTCAATACTGGTGTGATATAGACTGCTAACTGTCCACGGTATCCATTCTTCCTGATTCCTTTTAGAACCCCTGAGTGCTAGCAGGGAATGTGGCTGGGTACCCAGAGACTAGACATACAAGCTTCCCTCACCATGAGGTGTGTGCATGTGCTAAGTGGTCACCAAGCAAAAGCGAAGTGTGCGCCCTGCCTCTGCCCCTCCACTTCCTTTCTTTCCCCTCCCATAGGCTGGAACAGGATCATGGGACAGCACCACTGGCACTGTGGAATAACAACACAGATGGGACCTGAGACACTGAATGATCACCCCCTACCTCTGGACTGATAGGCACAGGACAGAAATAAACTTTTTGTTGTTTCATTTTAGCAGTTCAGCCCATATGCTAATTAAAATCCTGGGTTAAGTGTCAGAAGACCTATAACCTAGTTCCACTTCTGCTTCTAACTAACCAAGGCTTTTGGTAAATCATTGTACTTTTTTGAGCTTTAGTTTCTGCATCTTAAAATTAGGGGGTTGGACTAGAATGGAAATTCTAACTTTTTTTGTGCCACAGACCCCTTCGTCAAACTAGTAAAGCCTAGAGGTCCCTTCTAAGAAAAATGCTTTTAAGCGCATAAAATAAAATACATGAGATTACAAAAGAAATCAATTTGGGGAGTCAATGTATCCCAGTTAAAGACACCTGGATGAGGGCCGGCCGGTGGCGCACTGGATAGTGTGTCGCTTGGGAAGCGCGGCGGCGCTCCCGTCCAAGGGTTCGGATCCCACATACAGACCGGCTCCAGCTCACTGGCTGACCGAGGTGCGGGCGCAACACCGAGGCTTGCGATCCCGTTGCCGGTCCCGGTCCGGTACGGGGGCAACACTGAGGGTTGCGATCCGTTGCCGGACACGGAAAAAAGACAAAAAAAAAAAAAAAAAGACACCTGGATGATTAAAGTTCCATTTTGATCAAAATGCCTATGATTTGATGATTCTCTTTAGTGCATGAGAAATAAAAATCAGTGAGTCTACCTGCATTGTTTATAGTTTTAATTTTCTGTATATTATAACATTTTGCCGTTTTAAAAGCCTTTCTGGCTGGGGCAGTCTCAACTCTTAGAGATAGCCCAGCGGGAGCATGCCTCTGATATGTAAACTAACCAACCTAAGAACCACACCTCCTTTATCTGACCCATATACCCCAGGAAGCGATATTCCTCTGCCTTTATTGCCCCAGGGCTAGGTACCAAGCAACTAGGGACCACATGTATAGTTTAAAGCTTGCTGAAATTATCACACGAGCCAGTCCAGAGCTGTTTACCTGTCCTGCCTTGCCTTTACTGCAGAAACTCCAGTAAAGATCAGGGTCTAAACTCTCCTCTTGCTCCTGCCCCTTCTGCCTCTTGACCCACCCTGGTGCTTTCCCATGTGCACCTGCGTGGCATGGCCTGCCTCCTGTCTCTAGGAGCTGTGAGGATAATAAATTTTGTCTTTTTGAGCCTCTCCTCTGTCTCCTCTTGTGGCTGTACCTGACTGACCATCACATAAAAGAACGTAGAAAACGTCCTGAAACTGTTTTAATTAACAGTTGAAATTAACTTTCTGAAACTGTTAATTGTCTTCCAAAGTGCTAGGATCCCATGCAGAAATAATATTCCACTTCTACATTCAAGACACCACTGAATATAGTTTGTCTTAAGAATTACGTTGTAGCACCTTGTTTCCTAGTTCATCAAAACCGCAGCTACAAAGAAAGGGCCTGGAATGAAATAATAAATTTGCTCCCTGAAATACTTATTAAAGAGTAAATCCAAAAATTACAAATCCCTCTTTTGTAGAAGCTTCTGTAAACTGAGGTGCTTTCTGTATCATTAGGACTTAGTATCTCCACTTGAACACCTACAGAGAACTGCACTAGTACCTCAATGAAGATGAGGAAAGTCCTGATATTAGCAACCATAACATGGTCCAGTAACCGGGTAGCCTCAGGGTTGGTGCCTTCAAGGTTCACCTTTTACACTAGGTCCAATTTTACGGGAAATTAATATTCGTATTGCAGGTAATCTGGAAGAATTTTCACCATTACAAAAATATGTTTGGATAGATTGATTTGACATCAGTATTTTAAATACTGGGTGTTCTGCGTTTTGCTAGGTCTTACCTCGAACAAAGACATAAGCGCTATATTGCTCATAATAGTCTCCCATTCGTACACGGATTGTATAGAGGCCTTCATCTTCTTTGTTGAGATGAGAAAATGTCAGTGTTGCCCGCTCTCCACTCCAATGTGTTTGCACCCATTTTGATGGAGAAACAGGTGCTCCTAGAAATGAAAAGGAAAGTAAGCAAATTAACTTACTTTTTCCTCCATTACTCCCTTTTTCCCTCCTCTCCATTCCTCTCTCTTAGCCTTTTCTATACTGAAAACTATGGAAAGTAAGCAAATTAACTTACTTTTTCCTCCATTATTACTCCCTTTTTCCCTCCTCTCCATTCCTCTCTCTTAGCCTTTTCTATACTGAAAACTATCTGACTACTAGAGGAAGTCTCTGGGACTTTGAGCCATTCTGCTATGTATATATTAGGAAAAATACTAGAACAGAAATGAGAGGACCAAGGCCAGATACATAATTTGCAAGGCTCAGTGAAAAATTAACTTGCAACTCCCCTTGTCCAAAAGCAGAAAAAAAGTGCAGTTAAAGGTGCTAAAATTGAAGCCTTTTTTCTTTAAAAAATATTTTATTACTTATGAAATATAGTAGGGGTAATACAAATTGCAAAAATAAAAAATACTTTGTTGTAAAATAATAATACTTTACTGATGTGCTATCTTGACAAATAATAAGATATTTCTGGTTTGCTTTTCTGCAAATTTGTTTATAAGGTCATCAAAATATATACTTTTAGCAACTTCACTTTAAATTATTATAATTGAAAGTCAGAGGAGAGGAGGGTTAAGGAGAAATTTGGTAAAAGTCACAAAGAGTAATTATGATTTGTAATAATGAATATGCTAATAATATTGGTTTGATCATTACGTATTGTACACAAATAATGATAGTCAACACTGTACCCCCAAAATATGTATAATCAATTATGCTTCAATAAAGAAGTTTTTTAAATACACCCCAAAAATATGTATAATCAATTATGCTTCAATAAAGAAGTTTTTTAAATAATAAAAATTTTAAAAATCAATATATTTGAAAGCAATATCAGTCACTCTTTGCAAATGAAAGCTCACAAATGAATTTTGATAATTTTTTAGTTTGAGTGAGAAGGCTCTTTCTGCTGATATAACTATTACAGGAGCTGTTAAGAGTGTTATATAGGCTATAATAACATGGGGTTAATTTTCTGATACTCTGTTTCAAAATGTAAATTTAGTATTCTAAAACTGATTATTCATGATGAATAATTTTTCTAAAAAAATTTATCTCCAATCAGTTTTATATAAAGCTGAATTTAATTTTAAATGTAAATTTAGGCACAATTGCATTTTAATGTTTCCTGTCATGTCCTCTAACTTTAAACCAAAAATGACTTTGTCATATGTATATAATTCAAAATGCCCGTTTATGCATTCTATCACTGTATCTTTGATTACACCTAAAAATTAATTTTAAAACTGTCCTCCTCCTCGTTAGTAATTGGTTCATCCTAAGTTTCATATGAAAATCATGTTCTTTTGCATCAAATCCTACAATCTTTCAGTTAAATTTGTATTTCTAATTCTCAAAACCAGCGATTCTAAACTCTGAAGAATTCTAACAACGGCCTTATCTGCTTTATTGCAATGCTTTTATTTCGTAATATTTCGCTGGCAAAGTTTACTGCCTGATCGCCAGCAGTTCCTGTGCTGGTGCTCTGGCTGGGGAGTTAATAATGCCGGTGCAGATCCCACAGAGATGCGTTCCGGAGTTGGACATGCCAGCTGGCTGCCTGCTGTGTGTTCCCCTGCTGCCTCCACGTGGAGCCCCTCCTCTCCTCTGGGGCCACAGCCACATTGCCACAACTGCCGCCGTTCCTAACGCCAATCTGGGTCCCGGTCCCGGTCCCAGCCATCACCTCGGAACCCCACGGTGCCCCAGACCGCCNAGAAAGTAAGCAAATTAACTTACTTTTTCCTCCATTACTCCCTTTTTCCCTCCTCTCCATTCCTCTCTCTTAGCCTTTTCTATACTGAAAACTATCTGACTACTAGAGGAAGTCTCTGGGACTTTGAGCCATTCTGCTATGTATATATTAGGAAAAATACTAGAACAGAAATGAGAGGACCAAGGCCAGATACATAATTTGCAAGGCTCAGTGAAAAATTAACTTGCAACTCCCCTTGTCCAAAAGCAGAAAAAAAGTGCAGTTAAAGGTGCTAAAATTGAAGCCTTTTTTCTTTAAAAAATATTTTATTACTTATGAAATATAGTAGGGGTAATACAAATTGCAAAAATAAAAAATACTTTGTTGTAAAATAATAATACTTTACTGATGTGCTATCTTGACAAATAATAAGATATTTCTGGTTTGCTTTTCTGCAAATTTGTTTATAAGGTCATCAAAATATATACTTTTAGCAACTTCACTTTAAATTATTATAATTGAAAGTCAGAGGAGAGGAGGGTTAAGGAGAAATTTGGTAAAAGTCACAAAGAGTAATTATGATTTGTAATAATGAATATGCTAATAATATTGGTTTGATCATTACGTATTGTACACAAATAATGATAGTCAACACTGCACCCCAAAAATATGTATAATCAATTATGCTTCAATAAAGAAGTTTTTTAAATAATAAAAATTTTAAAAATCAATATATTTGAAAGCAATATCAGTCACTCTTTGCAAATGAAAGCTCACAAATGAATTTTGATAATTTTTTAGTTTGAGTGAGAAGGCTCTTTCTGCTGATATAACTATTACAGGAGCTGTTAAGAGTGTTATATAGGCTATAATAACATGGGGTTAATTTTCTGATACTCTGTTTCAAAATGTAAATTTAGTATTCTAAAACTGATTATTCATGATGAATAATTTTTCTAAAAAAATTTATCTCCAATCAGTTTTATATAAAGCTGAATTTAATTTTAAATGTAAATTTAGGCACAATTGCATTTTAATGTTTCCTGTCATGTCCTCTAACTTTAAACCAAAAATGACTTTGTCATATGTATATAATTCAAAATGCCCGTTTATGCATTCTATCACTGTATCTTTGATTACACCTAAAAATTAATTTTAAAACTGTCCTCCTCCTCGTTAGTAATTGGTTCATCCTAAGTTTCATATGAAAATCATGTTCTTTTGCATCAAATCCTACAATCTTTCAGTTAAATTTGTATTTCTAATTCTCAAAACCAGCGATTCTAAACTCTGAAGAATTCTAACAACGGCCTTATCTGCTTTATTGCAATGCTTTTATTTCGTAATATTTCGCTGGCAAAGTTTACTGCCTGATCGCCAGCAGTTCCTGTGCTGGTGCTCTGGCTGGGGAGTTAATAATGCCGGTGCAGATCCCACAGAGATGCGTTCCGGAGTTGGACATGCCAGCTGGCTGCTTGCTGTGTGTTCCCCTGCTGCCTCCACGTGGAGCCCCTCCTCTCCTCTGGGGCCACAGCCACATTGCCACAACTGCCGCCGTTCCTAACGCCAATCTGGGTCCCGGTCCCGGTCCCAGCCATCACCTCGGAACCCCACGGTGCCCCAGACCGCCCAGGTGCTCCTGTGCGCGCCCACAGGCCAGGCCCGCTGCTTGGCTGCACGCCCACTGGGAACTGCGCCTGCGCGCGTCTGCACTGGCACATTGCACATCTCCTCTGGTCATGTGCACGCTCCACAGTCCCTTTGGACTTCACGTATAACACACAAGTTCAAAGATGCCATGATTGTGATTGAGAGACGTTGACAGCAGAGCATTAAACCAAGCCCAGGTCCCCTTCCAGGAGTGGTCCTATGAGACCGCACAGTTCGCATGCCCAGAAATTCAGCCCTGCCAAGGACCCATTTCAGTCCCACCTTTTTCATTAACTAATTAGGCAACTTTCAGGCAAATCACTTAACCTCTTTACCCCTTATGGTTTGATTGTTTTGGTTTGTTTTTTAAGAATGAAATGGAGTTTACAAGTAGCTTACAGGAAATAACACAAAGTATTATCGTTAACTATTTTTTTCTTTCATTTTTCTATATTTTTTCCGAAGTTTATTTTATAAAATAGTTAAACAGAAAAACTACATGATAACCTTACATTAGTAAGAGATTACATTACACAGTAGCTAAATGTGTTCTGGGATTTTTAAGTTTTTAAGTGTTTTAAACTATGATCCATTCTAGAAATAAACCTCGTGATGACTTTAAGAAAAATTAAAAGGGAAAATGGAGAGTC
>NW_007726582.1:638208-639863 GCF_000696425.1 Galeopterus variegatus
CAGGACTTGCAGATAAATATGTATGTACCCAGGGAGAAGTTCAATTTCTTAAATTTCAGTCCTTTTTTTTCACTGCCTATGCATAATAGGATGCAGATAGGTCAGAGAAAGTACAAATTTTCCTGTGAAGCTTTTCCTGTGTTATACCTAATGTTTTGCCCATACAAGCGGAGTGCAAAGTGCTCGGAACTTAGAATGAAAACCACCAGGTCTTGAGATCTCAGGTGGCCAGAATTTGGCTGTGTGATTTGGGGCAAATCCCTTATTCTTTCCAGACAGTTTCAATGTCTTGGTCTATTGGATAAGATAATCTGATACAGTAACTCAGTATATTTGGATCTAAGATTTATTGTTATTTTAGAAATAACATTATTTCTTAAGTTCAATGCTTCAACTAATCAACTTGTTTTGATATCTTTTTTGTTTTGTTTCATTTCGTTTGGTCTGAAGCATTACCTAGACTTTAAATAGACTTTAACCCAAATAGAATTTAGAAGGGCAAATTAAATTCTTGTTTCTTTCTCACAACCAAGTATCATGACTCTAGGCCCTTTTGAAACAAAGTAAGGCTATACTGTGATTTAAAGCCAGAATCAGAGGAACTGACGTGACAGGATCCTCTTCCTATTCTACCTGCCTCAGTTATAATATGACATAAAACAAAAGGATCGTTTTATCTACTTTTGTGTTGTTAAGGGACATCGCATATTTTATATATGGAATATACTTACCAGAAACTTACAATCATAAAGAGCCTTTAATACACTAGAACAAAAGGGCCGAGGCCTGAATTTTGTCTTAATTTATTCTGTTGTTTAATTAATAATATCAGAATTCTATTGTTTCATAAGGTTATATATTTTTTAAAGTTCCATATAGTTTCTATTGTATAAATGATGTCTATGAGAAAGAGTATTTTACCAAAAATTATTAACTTCCAAAATAAATATACATTTTAAAAAAAATTCTTTCCACATATTACTTGGTTATAAAGAAAATATCATCTCCACAAATATATTAGGAAAGTGTTGCTACTTCGATATATGCATATAAAAACTTTTAAACGTATGATGTCCTCTCTAACTTCCAGATTCTGCCAGCTCTGATTATCAGATCTGCAACCTCTGTGAGTAAGAACCTACGTGACAATTCATTACAAAGACTCACCATTTCTGTACCACTGGATCTCTGGCTGGAAACGTTTAATTTCAGGAGAGATAACTACACGGCAGCCTAGACTCATCGTCTCTCCCTCTCTCCCAAAAGACACATCAAACTTTTCATCAAAGTGGATCTCAAACTTGGATGCATAACCATAAGGGGTCACAGCAACTGGGTGCAACAAAAACAAATATCAGTAATTAGTGTATCTCTCATCAAAGAGACACTAGCATTTTAATAAGCACAGGCAGAAAGCAGTCACAACAAACACTGATCAAATGATTTGTTTGGGCAAAAATTAAATCCTCTATAAGAAGTATGTAAAATATATGCATAAATCATTTGTATGGAAATTCTTCATTGGTCGTGTAAGCTAAATACTGGTTTTTATTATTGTAATGAGTAGAATTTAAAGGGTCAGATTAATGTCTTAAATGCAAATTAATACCACATTTGGCCTAGACTTAAATAGTTAGCTGAAATATATGTACTTT
>NW_007726582.1:640735-641629 GCF_000696425.1 Galeopterus variegatus
TTTTAGTAAGTTGCTTAAGTGTCCTTAATGATCTGAGTAAAAAAGAAAATGTCAATGGGAGAAAATAGAAAAGTTTAAGATATTGTAACTTTAAAAGAGATTATTCTCAGAAATATCTTATTTATAGATTGAGTAGATACCTGCATCATCAACTCTCCTAGGTTTTATTTTCTCTCTTCTCAAAGGAAAGAGCTTGGGAAGAAAGTGGCCATTTATTAATGGGTTATCACATGCCAGGCAGTTCACATTTCACATGTCATCTACTCCTTGTAACAGCTCCATGGCGTAGATATTATTTTTTCCTCTCTTTCAGATGGGGAGATGGAAGTTCACAAAGGTAACACACACAGCTAATGCTAAGAGTTCACAGGTAGCATGTATGAAATGGAAATTCAAACTCACAGCTTCCCAAATCCAAAACTAAGGCCCTTTCTCTCTTCCTATGACCTCTTAGCATTAACTTAAAAATGCAAGCTAACATTTATTGAGTTCAACTTTCTCCAAGTATTGTTGCAAGTATGCTCAATTATGCTCCATAATAACCTTATCGGGTAAGTACCATTATTATCTCTATTTTATAGAAGAGGAAACGGCTGCATAGGGGGCTAAATAACTCCCCACATTCACCGGCAGAGCCAGGTTTACCCTGGCAGGCTCCTTTCAGAACCTGTGCTCCTGACCAATGCATTGTACTGCCTTGGGTTTGTGTGCTCAACCAGTAACCATCATGAAATAACTTTTCTTTGAAGCACATCTCCCACCTGCCTCACTTCTATGTGATGATGCTCCACTGAGACCAAAGAGAGAAACAACTTGATCAGATCTTGCACAGCACTGGGAGGCTGGGCTGATTCCAAAGCTGCTGTAGGGAGTACAGGTGAGGGTTATGAGGAG
>NW_007726582.1:642207-648868 GCF_000696425.1 Galeopterus variegatus
ACTGGGAGGCTGGGCTGATTCCAAAGCTGCTGTAGGGAGTACAGGTGAGGGTTATGAGGAGGGTCTGTAATGACCTGGAAGTTCCAGACCCAACTGGAAGCACAAGTAGCCCACTCAGAAGCAGACTCTAACTTCTAGGTTCTCTTTATAACTGAGATTGGGCTGCACTGTCTGAGGTGGCTTTGGGTTTCAGTAGGAAGCCACCCCAGCTTTAATAACCAGTAGACAAAACATGTTCCTTTGTTACTTCCTCAACCCTTTATCACATGCACTTTCCACCCTGGGAAAAATGGTTTAGGGTAGGCGGTGGCAAGTGCGTGGGCCAAATCTGGACTGCCTCTTGTTTAGTACTGTTAAGAATGGTTTTTAAATTTTTTAATGGTTAGAAAAAAAAATCAAAAAAAGAACAATATTTTTTGACATATGAAAAGTCATTGGAAATTCAAATTTCAGTGTTCATAAGTAAGTTTTTATTGGAACACAGCCACGCTCATTTACCTACTGTTTATGCTGCTTTCATTTTATAGTGGCAGAATTGAGCAGCTGTGGCGGAGACCATATGGCCCAGAAAACCTAAAATATTTACAATCTACTTCTTTACAGAAAATGTTTGCTGACCTCTTGTTTAAAAAATGGTTGAGGATTAGGAAGACCAGGTTACAAGTCCCTATCCTACCACTATGTGTGATCTCGTTCCACTGACTTCTCTAAACTATTTCCTATCTGCATAGCACATATAAAAACATATCTAGTTCATAAGGCTTTGGGGAGCATTAAATGGATCAATGCATATTTTAAAAATGCCTTAGAATAGTGTCTGGCACAACTAATTAATAAATGTTAACTATTAGAGCAGAACCAAGGGCAGAGAGCTTTGTCTGTGATATTTACCAGCATATTCCAAGCACCTAAACCAGTACCTAGCACATAGCAGGTACTCAATAAAAGTTAGTTGAATGCAAGAATATGAGCCCTCTGTTTTCCATTAATTCAGGGGTCAGTCAGACAACACTCTGTAAGGTTGAACAGTAAGAGAAATAAACTTGAGCTGGTCTTTCAGAACGTGGCTTACCAGAGAAGAGGGAAAAGGGAGGATTATATGGCTGTGGGAATGAGAGGATAAATTCAGAGGATTGTGAAGTGTTAACTAGGCAGGTCTTGGGGACATTGGGAGATAAGTCATAGTTTCAGAATTTCCAACTATCCTATTTCAGTATAAATCAAGTGGTTGGAGAAGGACATGATTTGAGGCGTGCTCCTCTGTCCCTTCCACCCGGTCATCCCCTCCTGCCCATGGAGTTGATACCACTGATTACAATTGGGGATGTTAAAGTTAGGAGCCAGTCCATGAAGCAAATGGAGTAGGTCATCTACAGATATCAAACCAAACAGGAGGAAAACTGACCCATGAGAAATCATCTTCATCGATCATTTTCAAAACCACCATTTATTTTTTAATGTTTGGAAAATAAATTAGGGCTTGACTACCAGTCTGACGGTTGTAAGCATATAATTATTTCAACAACCATAAAGGTTATACTTTTATTGCTTTCCAGGAAAAAAAGTTCTGATATAGATGAAACGATTGAAGTTCACTAGTTCACAAATTATCACTAACCAGAATATTTTAATAGTTTATTATTTATCCATATTTAGACTTCACTTTAAGTTGCACTATATAAATTAATGTATTTATTTATTCACTCATTATCAAATACTTACTCTGTATCAGGTATTGGGGTTTAGAGATAAAAGGTCCAGACTTGCCTTCAGTGGCTTGTGGACCAGTGGGAGAGACTAACACGTAAGTTAACAGTGTCCTGTGTCAGAGATGACCTGCTGAGGGGCTGTGGCCTCATCGGGGACACTTAACACCGACTGCACTGGGCACAGGGGAAGAGGTGGGATTCAGACATGATTTATGAAGGAGTGATACTGACCTGGATATTTAAGGATAAATAAGAGTGCTTTGATAGAGTCTAGACTCATGTGTGTGTATGTGTGTGTGTGTGTTTTGTTAAATCACTCTGCCCAAGTTTGAATAATGATCTTTCTTAGTTCAACACAGAAAGACTTAAAAGCATTTGCCATTTTTAACCCATCACATCGGGACATTTGTAAAACCAGAAAAAAGCAATTAGATTCAGAAAGAGAATAGTAACTACAGAATCTAAAAAAATAAAACTTAGTACAAATACCTAGTATATCCATCACAGTATATACTATAATACGTTATACATAGGATGCATTTATATCAGCATTATAGAATAGCTTATTATGCTGTATTTTACATAGAGATGGCATTTAGCAAATATATTTTTAAACTTACAGCTGAGGGGCAAGGTGGAAGCTCCAGCATGGAAGCGAGTCTCATCAAACTCTCCCTTATATCCTAGAAAAGAAAACAGAAATGCATGTGAACTGCTTTGTGATTGATTAATTTTTTAGCAATGGGAAGAAAAAAAAAATCTTGAATAAAATAAATCCAGCAAACCTACTTTTTACCACGATGGAAGCATATGCTGAAAGCTCTCCTTTAACATTCATTGCTGAGACCCGGTACTGAGCTGTGTCTTCAAAATCACATCTGAAAGAATATTTGGAAATGAATGGCCACCATAGTGAAAGTCCTTGTAATCACTGGCTATTCTATCAGGAAACTTTGCTAACACAGTGCACTGCAAATTAGTGACTAACATATGGCTCTTTGGGACTCCTGATGAAGTACCAGGTGGGATTTTAGTCTAAGTGACCTACTACAGTTCATGCCAGCAGCACAGGGTGGGAAGAGAACACCTATAATCCACTGTGACCCTAGCCTGGGTTCATTCAAAATGTAAAAAACAAAACAAAACAAAACACTAAAAGGAAGTCGACAAAGTGCTAAGCACATAAATTACAGAGTGAGCAACATTATGATAAACTTGTCTAACGTTGTATTGGGAGGAGAAAATGTCCAGCCACATAGCAGGTAACTAGGTAACTACCCCGAGGCACACTAGAGGGCGTGGCCTACTTGCTGTCCACCTTTCGGTGGTGGGTTTCAGCTTGGGGACAACAGGGTGACAGGGACGAGAAAGAAGCAGCCCTTCCTTATAGATTCTTACAGCCTCCCTGAGCCAGGTTGGTCTTATGTGTGGTTCTGTGCTCCAGGTTCATAGCACAAGTACGTTATTTACAGTTCAACTCTACTAAAGTTCAAGCCACATTTGGAGTTTCAGCACACAGCACAAGAAGTGACTTTTGGACGTTCTTCTGTGTTGTAAGACAGAAATGGAAATGTCTTATAAAAATGCAATTAGGGAGAGAACGATCTCACAGAGAGATGAACAAGCTAAGATTTCACATCAAGTTGTTTTGTGTCTTATCACTACCAGTTCCTTGTGTTCCTCGTCATTCCTCAGGGTTTAGTTCCATTTGTATAAGTTTCCATTTCTTATTGAAATTTTACAGACATCAATAGATTTTGAAAGCAACTGCATAGTACACCACTGCCTCAGTGGAACCACCGTCTGGCAGAACTGATGTGATTTTAGGTCAGGGACAGTGCTTGGCGACTGCTGCAGGGCCCCAGGTCTCTGACTGAAGCCCAGCATCACTTGGACCAACTCCTCTGAGAGCAGAGAAGGCTATAAATCTCTTGAGAATGGAATGATGCAAATTTCACTTTGACATTTCAGCACACTGTGGTTTTACCTAAACTGAAAATGGTGGGAGCTTGGTTAGCTTTTTCATCCACATAACTAGGTTTGGATTTCAAAATCATCTGGGGAGACACAATAAACCTTTGAGAACTTAGAATTTTCGATGTGGGTCCCATTTTCAAATTTTGCTTTGGACTTGACTTTACTCAAAAACATCCCAATGTCCAGCCACATACACAGACTGACAGATTGCACACTCTCCCAGAGTTCCTGGTAGCTGAAGGAAAGAACAATTTATCCAAGTCCAGCCTGCTTGCAATGCCACCCACCCTGATCTCCACAGCCTTTATTTATTAAAAGCAAAAGAGTATGATGATGATATTGATTTGGAACTATGAAAGTATTACTGAATACAAGCAGCTATTCATGCAACCTATGTTCTTACTGATGCCTAAGTATATAAAAGGATAAATAAAAAGATACAAATTAATTTTTTCTCATCATTTTTGACTAAATTCAAATATAAAATCACTTTGGGAGGCAGTGTGGGCATGGTAAGGATTCGTCATGCCTATCACTTTTAGGTGTGCACCAGAGAAGAAATGTGCATAAAAGTCCCTCATTGTGACCATGCTGCACTGCGACAAAGCGGGAGAGTGGCCTGGAGTGGTGAGGCACCTCCCCAAGCAATTGTCTGACCACACACAGGGACACTGATGTTCTCTTACGCATTAATCTCCAGAGTGTGCATTCCATAGCGACTTTCAATAATATACTTTTCAGGATTTGCATGAACATTTATTGGCACCTGGTTTTTATACCTATAAGATAATAGAAACAAAATTAAATTAAAATGTAAATAACTTCATGATTAAACAAACACACATAAAATTATTGTTCTTGCAGGAACACCTTCTGTAAACTCAGCACTGAGGGTAGCAGCAGCATCTACTCAATAAATGCAAATTAAATTAGCTTAAATAAAATGCACTAGCAAAACAATAAAACTTCTTGACTAAGTGCTTTCCCTTCTTCTGTAAAATTTACATGAAAAAGTTGACCATTCACGACAACATGGATGAATTTCATGTACAATGTTAGTGAAAAAAGCCTGTTACAAAAGACTGCATCAGGGCCGGCCCGGTGGCGCACTGGAGAGTGCGCCGCTTGGGAGCGCGGTGGCGCTCCCGCTGAGGGTTCGGATCCCATGTGGTGACCGGTTCCCGCTCACTGGCTGAGCGCGGCGCGGGCGCAACACTGAGGGTTGCGATCCTGTTGCTGGTCCCCGGTACGGCGATCCCGTTGCTGGTCCCCGGTACGGGCGCAACACCAAGGGTTGCGATCCCGTTACTGGCCAGTAAAAAAGACAAAAAGGAAAAAAAAAAAAAAAGACTGCATCATATAATAATTGTTTTTATATAGAGTACAAAAACAGAATGATGAATTAATGCTGCTAAAAGTCAAGATAGTGATTTCTCAAGGTCATAAAGGAGGCTTCAACGGTGCTGATAATGTTTGGTTTCTTGATTTGGATGCTAGTTACATGGGTATGTGTAATCTATGAAAATTCACCAAAGCTCTACATTTGTATATAATATGCACTTTTCTATGTGTATATTATGCTTCTATAAAAAAGCTAAAAAAAAAAAAAGTTGACCATTGTTGACATAACAGAGAGGAAGGCTTTGTGTAGGGGGTTTTATTGTTGGCTGTTTGTGTAGGATGAAAGCAAAACATTCTTTCTGCTAACATTCTTGTAGGTTGAAAGCAATGTCATTGCACTGAAGGATTATTAAAGTGTTTTACTCTGTCATAAGCAAACGAGGCTCTTGCCTTGGAAGAACTTACAAATCATGAAAGGAAACATCTGACAAATACAAGCTAAAAGCCTCCCCTTTTCTTTTTCTTTTTTAAAATTATTTTATTATTATTATTATTTTGACCAGTAAGGGGATCGCAACCCTCGGCATGGTGCAGTCTGTGCCACGCTCAGCCAGTGAGCACACTGGCCATCCCTATATAGGATCCGAACCTGCGGCCTCGGCACTACAAGCGCAACATTCTCCCGAGTGAGCCACAGGGCTGGTCCAAAGCCTCCCCTTTTCTGACTGTTCCATCTCTGGTTAAGCCTCTCAGCCCACAGAGGGTGGGCTGCACAAAGGGGCCTCTCCCTGAGACACTATCTTCCAGATCTGGTCTGTAAAAGTGGTGCATGGGATTCTTCACCACATCCTCATGTTTTCAGCAGATAGTAGCTGTTGTGCCAGAGTAGGCCTCTCCATTTTCTGACCCCAAAAAGGAACTGGGTTTCACTTGTTTCCCTTTCAGACACACTACTTAGTGTGCACAGATAACATAAACAACACTAATAACCACAATGGACACAGAATTTACTGTGGGCCAGGCAATGTCCTACGTGCTTAATGTACACATATACATGAGGTAGTACTCTTTTTAACCTCATTTTCCAGGAGAGGAAACCAAGGCATGGAGCTGTTAAGGAATTTTCCCAGGCCACCTGGGCAGGAACAGCAGAGCTGGGATTTGAACCCAGGCAGTCTGGCTCTCGACTTTCCAACTGTTTTCTATTTAGCTGCATTTCTTTACTTCAGACTTTTGGAAATGACTACAAGGAGGTTTGGGAGCAGGGAAAGTGATGGAAAAGGAGAGAAAGAAGGAATATCAGCATCAGTCAGTTCCTTTCCTTTCCCCAACACTCTCTCTCTTACACAGACACACACCTTATGTCACTAAAGCACATTATTCATTTTCTACACTTTTTTTTTTTTTTTTAAATGAATCACTCTCCTTCTCCACCCAGCAAAAGCCCAACTCATCCTTCAAGATTCAGGTCAATGGCACTTCTTCAATAAACTCCTCTCTAAAATCCCACCAATATGAATTATTCTTCCCTCTCTGCATCAGGGTTATTTGTTCCGAATTGCTAAATATAACATTTATCCAAATTGTGGTTGAATATGTGTCTCTTCTACTAAGTTGCCAGTTCCTTGAAGGTG
>NW_007726582.1:649786-651489 GCF_000696425.1 Galeopterus variegatus
TTCTCCAACTAAACACTCATGACTTTTCTATTATGACCACCTGGCAAAGGAAATTTGTTTACAATACACACACACAACACACAACACTTTGTGGAGCTTCCAGTCTTTCCTCTAGAATTCCAATGTCAGTGTGAGAAACTCCTATTTTAAAGCAGTGGACAAGGATTAAGTCAAAAAGCAATCTAATTCTATTTTCCAAGGAATTTCACTAGTGCATTCAGGTTTGGAGTCACTTGAGATAAGCTGTCTTCAGTATTAAGTCAGGGAAAAAAATAAGAAATTTTGGCCTGCTCTGTACACATTTCATAGCTTGTTATTTCTGGAAAGTGAGATTTCAAACTGAACCAGTCATCAGCTAAATTTGGAGAGTAATCTACACCCAGGGATTATTTGTCAAAAGGGTTCTTAAATCCTTGTGAATATTCAGATGTACACCATTTCCCTTATCATTTTCATGTAGAGTCTATAAACTATTATTAGTTAATGAGCTTTGAGTATAATATAAGTATTTCTGGAATAATACTCTGTCACTCAGTGACTTTTCATTATGTGTGTAAATCACACACTAATTCTCCCATATAAATGTTAGTTTGATAGTATGGGGTACAGTAAAAGCTCCTGGGTAGCATAAAGTATGGTCTAGCAAAATGGCTTCACATTTTTTAAATCAACAAATAATGCAATGCCAAATGATTTTCAACATGTTGAATCTCATCACAATTGGGATTGCTGCTTAGAATCCAATCTTCTGTTTTGAATAAATGACTATATACCCCCTTTAAAAATCAATGATCTAAGAGAAAGAGATCTATCCCATTAGGATAGATTTTGGAATTAAATAAATAAGAAAAATCTAAAATAAAACGATAATATGGATGATTTTAAATAAGTGTACATGGAGAAAGTAAGCTGAGGCTCTCTGAGTGTTTGGTCCATCAGATGCGAAATGAAGAGGTTGGACCAGCTCAACAATTGCAGCTGCTTGGCAGGTGTAGCAGCATAACCTTCTCTCCCACCCACAGATGGCATTGCTAGTTGATGCAATGCTGTTTCCTGCCAGCCCAACAGTGGCCTCAGACAGCTGTCTCAATATAGGGCTCTAAGCAGAGAAGAAGAGCTCTAATTGATCAGAGATGGCCCACTCCTGATTATGAACATTTCCCGTATTGGTGAATGACAAGGTAGTACACGTTAATCAGCAAGTTCTTCTGATTAAATTGGCTGCGGTAATTTTGCACTTGACTCAGAAGCTCCCTCTTGCTCAGTTTTTTCAAGTGCTGGAGGGTTTTCAGAAATTCCTCTTAGCATAAGAAGAGCAATATGATACTAAATGCTGTGGCATGTAATGCCACTTGAGTGACACTCAGTTTGGCCTCTGATCAAAAATGTTGTTCATATCTCTATAAAGCTTGTGTTGAAAAAAAGAATATTGCAGCTCCCACAGTTGCTTCAGCCTCCTTGCCTTCCAGTACTGTACGACTTAGCACCTTAATGCTTTTTCTCCAACTAAACACTCATGACTTTTCTATTATGACCACCTGGCAAAGGAAATTTGTTTACAATACACACACACAACACACAACACTTTGTGGAGCTTCCAGTCTTTCCTCTAGAATTCCAATGTCAGTGTGAGAAACTCCTATTTTAAAGCAGTGGACAAGGATTAAGTCAAAAAGCAATCTAATTCTATTTTCCAAGGAATT
>NW_007726582.1:652060-652819 GCF_000696425.1 Galeopterus variegatus
TTCAACATGTTGAATCTCATCACAATTGGGATTGCTGCTTAGAATCCAATCTTCTGTTTTGAATAAATGACTATATACCCCCTTTAAAAATCAATGATCTAAGAGAAAGAGATCTATCCCATTAGGATAGATTTTGGAATTAAATAAATAAGAAAAATCTAAAATAAAACGTCAAACCCTGATGTTGAAAAACAATAATATGTTGTAAATAATTTTTGTTTACTACTTTATTTTTATTTTTTTATTTTGTGTGGCTGCCGAACCCATGACCTTGGTGTACAAGGCTGTGCTTTTAACCAACTGAGCTAACTGGCCAGCCAACTATTTTAAATATACACTGTTTTCCTAAGTGCTAAATTTAAATATATGGTGAATAACTCTAATCCTGTAAACAAACAATGCATATAATTCCACTATGCTATTTACAAATTCGTATAATTTGCAAAAATAGCAGAGTTTTCCAAATCTCCAGACTCTTCCTAAGATACATTTTTATTCTATTTTATTCCTAGGTTTTGAATTATTAGAATGCTTAATGACAATTTTTTTTAAGCGTCTGACAGTGACTTTAAGGCTGAAGTGAAGAACTCCAGACATATATTTTAAACGTCTTGTTTGAGGATCTAGGTCAGTATCCAACATGTAGATCTGAAATCATAGGTGTTGAGTGAGTGAGTGAATGACTACTACTCACTAATACCAACACATTGTTCCTGTGAGTTTTCCTGCTTCTCCCTGCAGGTTACAATCCAGATTTCC
>NW_007726583.1:0-28202 GCF_000696425.1 Galeopterus variegatus
CAGTGTCGGCCCCAAAACCTCGAACCTGCTGTCGCTTGTTTGTCGATGTAGGATCGTTGTTCTCTTTTCTCTTCTGATATGTGAGGACTTTCCGCCTGCTTTGCCTCGCTTTTCCCTTAGCCGACTCCACGCGCTGCCGCATCCTCACAACGACCTCTTTACTTTGCATTACTCTAGTTTAAGTGCCCTGATGAATTAAGTTCACTAGGAACAAAGCAGACAGTTGCATTCAGGAGTCAAAGGAGCAGCCCGAAAGACCCATCAGGGCAAAGGAATAAGATCCAGAATTGATTTGCTGACAGCAGAAATTTACTTCTCATGGCTCTGAAGCCTGGGAAGTCTAAGATCAAGGTGCTGGCAGATTTGATGTCTAGTAAGGGTCCTCTTTCCGGGTTTGCAGAAGGCCATCTTCTCCCTTACAAGACAGAGAGCACAGAGAGACGGTTCTTTTTCTTAAGAAGCATCTCACCCTAGTTTGACACTAGCCTTCTATCAGTAACTATTTTTTTTTAAGAAAATTTAACTCATTATTTTATTTATTTGTTTATTTTTTACTGAAACAACTGATTGTACATATCTGTGGGATACAGCATTGAAGATCAATATCTGTGTGCAATATGTGATGCTCAAATCAGGATAATTAGTATATTCAACATTACACAATGTAATCATTTTCTGTGGCCCTTTACCAACTTCTCACTATCAGTTTCTAGACCAGACCAAGCTTATTGCTTTCTCAAGGACTTTGTATTTGCATATCTTCTGCCTGAAATGCTATGCCTCCATTGGTTTTATGTTTGGCTCTTTCTAGAAACACAGATCATTGCTCAAAATCATACAAAGAGATGGTGTCTTCCCTGAACATCTTGTGTAAAGTGCCTTGCATCCTCCTACTCTACTGATACTATCATTGTCTGATATTATCAATTATTCATTTTTAATTTTTTTTTTTTCGTCTTTTTTTCGTGACCGGCAACGGATCGCAACCCTCAGTGTCATGCCCGTACCGGACCGGGACCGGCAACGGGATCACAACCCTCGGTGTTGCACCCACCCCTCGCTCAGCCAGTGAGCGGCCGGTCTGTATGTGGGATCCGAACACCTCGGTGGGAGCGCCGCCGTGCTCCCAAGCGGCGCACTGTAGCAGTGCGCCACCGGGCCGGCCCCTTTAATTTTCACTTTAGAATATAACTCCCATTAAGACTTGTCTGAATTGTTTACAAGTAAAACCCAGCTCCTAGAACAATTTCCAGCACAAAACAGGTGCTCAATAAACATTCGTTGAATTAAATGGAATCAATAGGCTAAGGACTTCAAATATTTATTGAATTAAATGGAATTAAAAGAGTAGGATCAGTAACTTGTCTAACTGACATACTGCTAGGAAGGCACAAAGCCAGAATGTGAGCTGTGCTCATTCCACCATGTCATTATATACAGGAAACCAAGGGAAGTGAGATCTTAAGAAAGGTCTTGGCACATATGCAATATAGCCCAGAAGTCAAAGAAGATGAGGAAAAAGAAAAGATCATGGGCTGTCAGGTGCTTAGCAGAGAGGAAATGGTGAGAAAGAGAAGGCAGGAGTTTCTCACCATACAGATATTTGGCAATTAAAGAGGAGAATAATAAAATGGTGTTGGTAAGGCGGATTGGAGTCCTTTCCTTCTGGGAGAGGCTTATGCATATCACCGAACAGAGAGTGAGATATATACAAGAGCTGAAGAAAAGGAAGTAAGGGAAAATGTGGTAGAAAAGGGATTGGTAGAAGGGTTAGCTTTAAACAAGATGGGGATGTCAAGGCAGATAGGAATTAATGGGGAAGCTCGTGGCAAAGAACTCAACCTTCTCCATGGACAGTAAGGACCACTTACCAAGGAGCAGGGGAGGAAAGAAGGGTGGAAAAGGGGGAGGTCTGAAACTGCCCTCAGGGCAAATTAGTGGAGTTGGACAGCATGGAACTGTGATAAGCCAGGCATGAAGGGTTTTGTGCCAAACCCCTAGAGTTAGATGTGACCTGGAGAAAGATCAGAAAAGGCTATTTGTGGGAGTTACCCAGAGTTGGAAGCCTATGTCAGTATGACTCCATAACTAGCCTAAAGAGCAGATGACAGAGAGAAAAATGTTCTTCTGCCAGGCCCATATTTATTCAGTTTCTTCTTACTAATACAGCAATGTCATTAAGTAGTAAGATGCTCCCTTTCCACAGAGTATCATCCCTCACCTGCAAGAATAAAAAGAATGTTCACGTTTTTTTAAACATTAGGTTCTCATTACTAAACAGAATAAAATCAATCTCTCTTTTTTTTTTTCTCTTAAGAGCCAAAACAATGGTTAAATACTAATTTGAGGTGGGGATTTATTATCTGGAACAGTAGTTATTACCAAGTAATTGAAAAAATAAAAGTAACTGGTTCATTGCTAAAAATTTGGACAATACAGAAGAATTTTTTTTTCCTTTTTGTCTTTTTTCGTTGTAGGATTTTGGGATGAATCCCAGTCCCACACAGAACGGGAATACTCGCCTGGAAGAGACCACAAGATCACGAGCAATGCAAACGGCAAGAGGTTTATTATTTCCAACGCGTTGGGTTCTCACCGCCAAGCTGGGGTGAGACCCCGTTAGGCTCTTTAGCTGTCCTTTTATACATTTTTCTGGGGCAACTTTCCTGGCAGCCAGGAGACAAGGCAATAAGCAATATTCATTGGTTAACATAAGTGACCATTGGTGGTCACTATGTTAAGGCTCATTGGTTGGCCCCCATCCGTTTCTAGATGATTTTCCTTTTGACTTTTTTACTGGTAAACACTTCATCTGCTGGTTTGACTTAACTATGTAGAGACATAAAATCAGCTAAGTACTTCTGTACCTCATAGCTCTGTGGTTACAAGCCTGTGCCTGTGTTAGCAAGAAAACCACAGGCTGTCAGCTCTGAGCTCTTCCTGTGTAGGGCAGAAGTAGACCAATTCTCAGAGACCCCTCCTCAAGCAACCACACTTCTTGCCCCACTTACCCAGGTGTGATAAGACCCCTACCCAGAGGTTCCTTAGAGAACATGCTTATGTGGAAAGTTTTATGTTCTACCGCAACCTACATTTCTCAGCTCTTGCAAGCTAGCAGAACATCCTGTGTGTCTAGCTGGCCCGGGGGAGGGGGGCAAGGTGTGTCTTGCTGTAACAGCTTTTAAGATGGCTTAACTGTTGTTAAGTTAGAGCAAGCCCGTTTACAAAAGCAGATAGCGCAGGTTAGAAGTTTTCATCGTGACCGTTATTGGGATCGCAACCCTCGGTGTCGCACTTGCACTGCGCTCAACCAGTGAGCGGACTGGTCTCTATATGGGATCCGAACCCTCGGCGGGAGCGCCGCCATGCTCCTAAGCGCCGCACTCTACCGAGTGCGCCACCAGGCCGGCTCAATACAGAAGAATTTTAAAAAGAAAAAGCATCCATAGTCACATCATCCAGAGAAAAACATTTAAAACATTTTGATGTTTTAAAAAATTAGTATCAGGCTGGCCCGGTGGCGCACTGGAGAGTGCGCCGCTTGGGAGTGCGGTGGCGCTCCTGCTGAGGGTTCGGATCCCATGTGGAGACCGGTTCCCGCTCACTGGCTGAGCGAGGTGCGGGCGCAACACCAAGGGTTGCGATCCCGTTGCCGGTCAGTAAAAAAAAGACAAAAAGGAAAAAAAAAATAGTATCATTCCAGACACAGTGACATCATCAAGATGGTCGAATAGGCTGTCCCCAGTGTCACTCTCCCTGATAATTGACCAATTTACAACTGTTAAACAAAGACTCAAGGACTGCCAACTTGGAACCCTGGAACTTGGAGGAAGAAGAGGAGAGACCTGTAGAGTTCATGAAGGCAAGAGAAGCCATGCAAGAGGAAGAAGAAACCACCCCGACCATTTCAAGCCCTGGAAGCTTCAGGGCCAGTACTGTGGAAGAAGCTGCAGCACATGGAGCAGGAGCTGGCAAAAGCTGCAGCTGAGCCTTTAGCATGAAGTTGCCTGGAGTCTGCAGAGGAGAAGAGAGCCTCAGAGCACGCCATACCAGCCCCCAGGTCAGTGAGACCACTGACAGAGCTCCCATGGACCCATGTAGAGGGAGAGCTGCAGCTGTCCAAAGGAACCCAGAGGCTGGTGAGTCACTGTGAGGGATCCACCCACAGCCCACCCCATGGGAAGCATTTGGAGTGCAAGAGGGAGGCTGGCCTGCAGGAAGAACATTGGGGTGCAGAGTGTGCAGCTGATCTGCCTTTTGGCAGGCTTGTGCTATCACTGGAGACTGGTCAGGGAGATAGAACTGCAGGGGGCACAGTTTGCTGGAAAGACTCAGTCCCTGGCCAGAATTTCCACACAGCCCAGGTGTATCTGACCTCACAAGACCTGAAAGTGATTAAAAGGCCAACAATTAAAATCCAGTCCATACCAAAAGCCTTCCACAGAGAATCAGAAGCAAAGCAGCAATTTAGTACAACCACATAGCTCTAGTGCTGGTCCCCACAGGAAGTTCCCCAGATTAACCAAAACAGTAGGTCAGAGACAAAGCTCTGATATTAACCAGTAAAGGTCTAACATCACCAAAGAACACCTATAAGACCTAGAAGAGGTAGCAGTCTCCTCAAATGGCCAGGCATCAGTGTAAAGACACAAACATCAAGAAAGAACTGAGAAATATGACAATAACAAAGGAAACAAAGGAACCACCATCAATGGACCTAATGGAACAGTGGATTTATGAAATGTCTGACAAAGAATTCAGAATAACCCTCTTGAGGATGTTTACAGAGTCACAAGAAAATACAGATAGAAAATTAAATGATATCTGGAAAAAAATCCAGGAGCAGAATGAGAAACTTGACAAATGAATTGAATCAAATAAAAAAAAAAAAAAAGAAAAAGAAATTCTAGAAATAAAGAATACATTACCTGAGCTGAAAAACTCCATAGAAAGCTCCAACAACAGACTTAATCAAACTGAGGAAAGAATCAGTGAGCTTGAAGATAGAACATATTATCAAATTAGGGGAGCAAAAAGAAAAAAGAATAAGAAAAAAAGAAACATAAATACACCAAATATGGGACTCCCTTAAGCAAAGTAACCTCCACATAACTGGCATACCTAAGGAGAGGAGAAAGGAAGAGATGTAGAAAACATATTCAAGGAAATAACGGCTGAAAATGTCTCAAGTATGGAAAAAGATGCCAGTGTCCAGGTACAGGAAGCTCAGAATTCACCAATCCAATTCAATCCAAGGAGGAACATAATATCAAATTGTCAAAAACCAAAGACAAAGAAAGAATACTGAAAACAGCAAGAGAAAAGAAACACATCAAATTCAATGGAGCCCCAATACATCTCCCAGCAGACTTCTCAGCAGAAACCCTACATGTGAGAAAGGAATAGGATGATAATATATTCAGGGTCCTGAAGGAAAAAAGACTGTCAGCCAAGAATTCTCTATCCAGCAAAACTAACTTTCAAATATGAAGGAATAATAGTCTTCCCTAGACAAACAAAAGCTAAGGGAATTCATCAGCACTAGATCTACCTTACAAGAAATGCTAAAGGAAGTTCTTCAATCTGAAAGACGATAATGCTAAGGAGCAGCAAGAAAACATCTAAAGGTACATAATTCATTAGTCAAGCAACTTCACAGACAACCTCAGAGTACTCCAATGTTGTAATGGTGGTGAATAAACCACTTATTTCCTTAGTATGAAGTCTAAAGGACACACCTAACAAGACATTAGCCTATATAACAACCATATAAGAGATAGGCCATATTAAAAGATGTAATTTGAAACAACAAATTGTCAAAAAATAGATGGGAGGAATTGGCACCAAAGCACAGAGTTGGCTTTAGTTTTCTTTTTTCTTAGATATCAAAGTTAAGTTGTTATTTGTCTAAAATAATCTGTTATAAGTATAACATGTCTTTTGTAAGACTCATGGTAACAAAAATAACACAAAAACATATGGGACATACTAGAAATAAATAGCAAGAAATCAAAATACACTATTAGAGAAAACCACTCAATCACAAAGGAAGACTTTAAGATTGGAGAAAAGGATCAACAAAACCACCAGAAAAAAAGGAACAAAATAGTAGTAATAGGTCCCTATATATCAATGATAATTCTAAGTGTAAACAGATTAAATGCCCCAATTAAAAGACAGAGTGGCTGGGGCCGGCCCGGTGGCGCACTGCTACAGTGTGCCGCTTGGGAGCGCGGCGGCGCTCCCGCCGAGGGTTCGGATCCCACATACAGACCGGTTCCCGCTCACTGGCTGAGCGAGGTGCGGGAGCAACACCGAGGGTTGCGATCCCGTTGCCGGTCCCGGTCCGGTACGGGCACGACACTGAGGGTTGCGATCCGTTGCTGGACACGAAAAAAGACAAAAAAAAAAAAAAAGACAGAGTGGCTGAATGGATTATAAAACAAGAACCAACAATATGCAGCCTATAAGCAACTCATCACCTATGAAGACACACATGGTCTGAAAGTGAAGAGATGGGAAGAGATATTTCATGCATATGGAAACCAAAAAAGAACAGGAGTAGCTATACTAATATCAGATAAAATAGACTTCAAGCCAAGGAAAGTAAAAAAAAAAAAAAGATAAGGAAGGTTATTATATAATGATAAAGAGATCAACAACCAGATATAACAATTCTAAATATACACATACCCAACTCCGTAGCACCCAATTATATAAAGCAGTTACTATTAGACCTAATGGTAGAAAGAGAGTCCAACACAATAACAGTTGGATTGGGGTGGGGGTACTTTAACACTCCACTTTCACCAAAGGACAGATAATTCAGACAGAAAATTAGCCAGAAAACATCAGAATTAATCTCTACTCTCGGTTGATTGGACCTAACGGACATAAATAGAACATTTCATCCAATGGCTGTGCAGTACATATTCTTCTCAGCAGCACATGGAACATTCTCTAGAATAGACCATATGCTAGTCACAAAAACAAATCTCAACAAATTTTAAAAACTGAAATCATATTAACTAACTTGTCTGACCGCAATGGAATAAAACTAGAAATAAACAACAAAAAGGACATGAGAAACTGTACAAATACATAAAAATTAAACAACATGCTCCTAAACAATGAATGGGTCAAAGAAGAACTCAAAACGGAAATTTGGAGACAAATGAAAATAAAACACAACATACCAGAACCTATGGGATATAGCAAAAGCAGTTCTAAGAGGGAAGTTTATAGCAATAAACACCCACATCGAAAAAGAAGAAAGTCTTCAAATAAACAACCTAACATTACACCCCAAGGAGCTGGAAAAATAAGAACAAACTAAACCCAAAATCAGTAAAAGCAGAGAAATAACAAAGATCAAAGCAGAAATAAATGAATTAGAGATTTAAAAAATACAAAAGATTGAGGAAACAGAGTTGGTTTTCTGAAAGGATAAACAAAATTGATAAACCTTTAGCTAGACTAATGAAAAAAGAGAGGAGACTCAAATAAATAAAATCAGAAATGAAAAAGGAGACATTACAACTGATACTACAGAAATATGAAGGATCCTAAGAGGCTACTATAAACAACTGTATGTGAACAAACTGGAAAACCTAGAAGAAATGGCTAAATTCCTGGACACATACAATTTACCAAGATTAAATCATGAAGAACTAGAAAAACTAAACAGAGCCAACTGATTTTCAACAAAGGTGCCAAGAATATTCAGTGGGGAAAGGACAGCCTTTTCAATAAATAGTGCTGGGAAAACTGAATATCCACATGCAGAAGATTAGAACTAGGCCCCTATCTCTCACCATACACAAAAATCAACTCAAAATGGATTAAAGACCTAAATTTAAGACCCCAAACTATGAAACTACTAGAAGAAAACACTGGGGAAATGCTACACAAAATGGGAGTGGGCAGCACTTTTTTGAGGGGAGCCTACAAAGGCACAGGCAACTAAAGCAAAAATACACAAATGGGTCTATATCAAACTGAAAAGCTTCTGCACAGCAAAAGTTTTGGGACACAATCAACAAAGTGAAGCAACAACCTACAGAATAGAAGAAAGCGTTCACAAACTACACATCAGACAAGAGGTTAATATCCAGAATATATAAGGAACTCAAACAATTAAAAAGCAAAAACCAAATAACCCAATTAAAAAATGGGCAAAGGACCTGAACAGACATTTCTCAAAAGAAGACATACACATGGCCAACAAGCACATGAAAAGATGCTCAAAATCACTAATCATCAGAGAAATGCAAATTAAAACCACAATGAGATATGATCTCACCCCAGTTAGGATGTCTGATGGAGTTTGGATGTGTTGTCCCCTCCAAAACTCATGTGGAAATTTGATCTCCAATGTGGCAGTGTTGGAAACTGATTGAGTCATGGGGGTGGATCCTTCATGAATGGATTAATGATCTCCCTGGGGGAGGGGGAATTAATTAGTGAGTTCTCGCTCGATTAGTTCCCGTGAGAGCTCGTTGCTTAAAAACACCCTGGCACCTTCTCTCTCTCTCTTGCTTCCTCTCGCCATGTGATCTGCTTGTACCCGCCGGCTGCCTGCCACTTTCTGCGATGAGTAGAAGCAGCTTGAGGCCCACATCATATGCAGCTGTCCCAGAATCGTAAGCCAAATAAACCTCTTTTCCTTATAAATTACCCAGTCTCAGGTATTTCTGTTATAGCAACACAAAATGGACTAAAACAGATGTCTGTTATTAACAAGAGAAAATAACAAATGCTGGCGAGGATGCAGAAAAAAGGGAACCCTCCTACAGTGTTAGTGGGAATATAAATTGGTACAGACATTGTGGAAAACAGTTGGAGGTGCCTCAGAGAACTTAAAGTAGAATTTACCTTACCGTCCTGCTATCCCACCACTGGGTATATATCCAAAGGAAATGAGATCAATATATCAAAAAAGACACGTGCTTTCCCATGTTCATCACAACACTATTCACAATAGCCAAGAGATGGAATCAACCTAAATGCCCATCAACATATGAATGGATTAAGAAACTGTGGTATATATGCACAATGTAATACTATTCAGCTATAAAAAGAAATGATATCCTATTGTTTGCAGCAACATGGATGGAACTGGAAACTATCATGTTGAGTAAAGTAAGTCAGGTACAGAAAGACAAATACTGCACGATCTCACTCATGTAGAATCTTAAAAAAAAAGTGGTTCTCAGAAGCAGAGAGCAGAATAATGGTTACGGGGGAGAGTGGTGAAGGGAGAAGAAGTGGTAGGCTAACGGGTACAAAACTATGCCATCTACCCTAAGTAAACTGTTGTGCAGTATATGCATGTATTGAGAAAACACACTGTACCCCACAAATATGTACAAGTAAATGTTAAAATAAAAAATAGGGCCGGCTCGGTGGCGCACTGGATAAGTGCACCGCTTGGGAAGTGCGGCGGCGCTCCCGCCCGAGGGTTCGGATCCCACATGCAGACCGGTTCCCGCTCACTGGCTGAGTGAGGCGCGGGGGCAACACCAAGGGTTGCGATCCCGTTGCCGGTCCCCAGTCCGGTACGGTGGCAACACTGAGGGTTGCGATCCGTTGCCGGACACGGAAAAAAGACAAAAGACAGAAAAAAAAAAAAAAATTAGTATCATACCATACATTGTTTTGTATACAGTGCATTTCACATATTCTGTCATAAATGTTTTTCTAACTCATCAAGGCTCTTTAAAATATAAATTCATGGGCCGGCCCGTGGCTCACTTGGGAGAGTGCGGTGCTGATAACACCAAGGCCCTGGGTTCGGATCCCACATAGGGATGGCTGGTTCACTCACTGGGTGAGCGTGGTGTTGACAACACCAAGTCAAGGGTTAAGATCCCCTTACCGGTCATCTTTAAAAAAAATAATAATAATAAAAATAAATAAATAAAATATAAATTCATGGGCCGGCCCGGGCCAGCCCAGTGGTGCACTGGAGAGTGCACCGCTTGGGAGCGCGGCGGCACTCCCACCGAGGGTTCGGATCCCATGTGGAGACTGGTTCCTGCTCACTGGCTGAGCGTGGTGCGGGCGCGACACCGAGGGTTGCGATCCCATTGCCGGTCCCCGGTGCGGGCGCAACACCGAGGGTTGCGATCCCGTTACCGGTCAGTAAAAAAGACAAAAAGGAAAAAAAAATTAAAATATAAATTCATCGACTGTACGATATTACACATAATACCACTTTTAAAAATTTGTCTGTTTTCAAATAAAAAATTTCAAGCTGAATATTGCTACAATGTATATTCTGATTATCACCTTAGGACAAAAGTGGGATCAATAGGTCTAAGAATATACTTTTCTTCAAAAATAAATTATCATTTAAAATAAAAAAATTAAATTATTTTTTGAATATGTAATACACACACATGGTTCAAAAATCAAAATGATCTAAAAAATATACACTAACAAGTCTCGTCCCCATCTGTTTCCATGCATCTTCTTTTTTCTTAGTATCTTGTTTTTCCTTCCAGTGTTTCTTTCTCAAATGTTTATCCTTATTACCCTCATTCTTACAAAAAGAATGTTTTATACACTGTCCCATGCCTTGCTTTTTTCATCTTTACTATATATCCAAGAGATCTCACCATATTAGTTTGTAAAGTTATCTCTTAGTCCTTTCGTCTCGCAGTTGCACAATGTTCCATTGTGTAGCTATACCAGTTTATTCCACTAGGACCAACAACTTGTTTTCTTATCTTTTGTTATTACAAACAAAGTTTTAATAAATAACTCTGAAGTATGTCATTACATATATGTTCAGTAATATTTGTAGAACAGATTACAAAATGCTGGATGCAAGGAAGCCCCTAGGATGTGTGGGGCTCCAGGCTAATATTCTTTGCAGGGCCCTTGTCCTCATAAGCAATCTGACTTTAAATTGTTCTACAAAATTCTTGAATCCATGTGAAGTATAGCGATTTATCGATGAAGATTTACTATAATAGGTAGAAAAGAGGAACTTACATATTTGATTACTGTACAGTAAGTACAAATGATTCTTCATAGTGTCCAGGCACCATCTTTTTGTGTTTTTTCTTTATTGTCAAATGTGTCATTCCTTGTTAATTATACATCTCCCACTGTAAGAAAAAGGTACCAACACCATTATTAATTGCAACATTGTGGCTCTTCAGAGCCTATTTGCATTGAAACAGTATAGATTTTCTTGCCTCTGTAGTTCCCTAATACCATTTATTTGATGCTGTTTACATCATTACTCCTGCTTCTACATCATCCATCTTGTCCTCAGTGAATACTGGCTTCCAATGAGTCTCTCAAAGGTTGTTACCATGCTTTGCTGATGGTATCCACAAAGTCCAGTCATACTTGGAGTATGCAGGAAAATGTGAACGATAACTTGTTTTTGGTCATATTAAATTTACCATTTGGAATTTTATGGTGTTAATGCAGAACAAGTCTTCCAACCATGTTTTCTCTTGAGCTTTTGGGCTATGATTACTGCATTTCTAACTTGTGATCTCTTTCAAAGTTGACTGCATCCCTGCCTTCTAAACACTGCGGCCAGTGGGGAGGATAGGTGAGGGGCCCAGGAGCAGAGTGAGAAGAATGGTCCCATCCACCCAATGAATGCTTGTTCCTTGTCTAGCACAACTTAAGACAGACCTGAGGAAGCTTGACATCACCACTCAACTACTGCAGGCAAGAAGGACACCAATTAAAAGGGCAAATTGGCAGCAATGGTCTTGAAAACCTTCAGCATAGAAAGGGACAGCCACTCCCAGAGGACTACCTGACATGGCATAGAGCCTGGAGAGGGAAATTGGGAGACCTACTTCCCTGGGTGCAAGTGGCAAGGGATACACAAGGTAAAGGATGCCTGCCACCACCCTGCCACCCTCAGATGCTCTAGACCAGAGGCAATGCCACAGTCAGAATGCTGACAAAAGATTGCTGAGGCTCAAGTCCAAGGGTTAACTGTGGACTGTCAGTGGCCCAGAACTCTGAACTTATCCTCTGTCTGACATGAGTCACCCAAAATCGACGTTAGCACCATTCGGGCAGCCCATTATCATTCTGGCCAGTAAGAGTGCTCGGTTCACCAAGCTGACTTCCTGGAACTGGGGCTGACTAGGAATCCTGAAACTACCCATAGGTGTGAATCTTTGACATCTAGTTGACCCACACAAGGGTTAGAAAGGGCTCTGAAGTGGAGAAACAGAAATTGGGGCCCACTGTCAGTCTCGAACAGTCCCAGGCCTTGGATGGTGACTTAAAAAACTGTGAGGTAGGTGCTTCTGGCAACCAGAGACCATACAGGACCAGTTTCAGGTTGGGGTACCCTGCCTAGATAGCACTGCTGACCCCAGTTAGTCCAGGTACCAGGAGATTTAAAAATAAACTTTGAGCAATTCGCTCTAAAGCGGGAGTGGGTGGAGTGTGTGTGTGTGTGTGTGTGTGTGTGTGTGTGTGTGTGTGTGTGTGTGTGTAAAGGGCCAGATAGTAAATATTTTAGGCTTTGCAGGCTATATGGTCTCCTTTACAGTTATTCAATTCTATGTGTTGAGAGAAAGCAGCCACATACCGTATGTAAATGAATGGGCATGGCTTCATTCTAATAAAACTTTACAAAAACAGGCAGTGAACTGAATTTGGCCTGCTGGCTGTAGTTTGCCAAATTCTGCTGAAAATCATGCAGCAGAGGGCCAAGGGCAGGGGCATCACTTGCTTGGTTCTCAAGGTGATAATAGTGAGATTACAGGATCAAATGATAAGTGCATTTATAATTTTGTTATATATATGGCCAGATTCCCCTCTGCAGAGCTTTTGCCACCAGCAATTTTGTCTGTCTCTCTACAGCCTCGCCAAGACGATGTTTTATCCAGTTTTGAATTTCTGCCAATCTGATAGGTGAGAAGTAGTATCTCAGGGGCCGGCCCGGTGGCGCACTGCTACAGTGCGCTGCTTGGGAGTGTGGTGGCGCTCCCGCCGAGGGTTTGGATCCCACATACAGAGCGGCCGCTCACTGGCTGAGCGAGGCACGGGAGCAACACCGAGGGTTGCGATCCCGTAGCCGGTCCCAGTCCGGTGCGGGTGCGACACTGAGGGTTGCAATCCGTTGCCGGTCACGAAAAAAGACAAAAAGGAAAAAAAAAAAAAAAAAAAAAAAGAAGAAGTAGTATCTCAGCGTGATTTTAATTGGCATTTCCTTTAGTTTGAGAGGTATTGAACATCTATTTGGTTGGTTGGTTTGTTCCCTATGAACCATCTCTTCTTCAGCTATTTTATTTTACTATTGGGTTATTGGTCTTTTTCTTCCTGACTTACAGAAGTTCTTTGTACATTATGGAGATTAGCTTCTTCGTACATTATGGAGATTAGCCCTTAATGTGTATTCTGCGGTAGTTAGATATAGTGGTCTATAGATGTCAGTTAGGTCAAGGTGGATGATAATGATGCTCAAATGTTTGAGATACTTAGTGGTCATTCAAATGGAGTTGTCCAGCAGGCATTTGGGAATACAGATATGGAACTCAATTGAGAGGCTGGGACTCAAGAAATAAGTTTGGGAATAATCAGTATAGATGATATTTATAACAATGAGATAAGTAATATGATCTAGAAAAAGTAAGTAGAAAAAAAGAGGTTTTAAAAATGGAGCCTAGAGTCTTCCAACATTTAGAGATAGAAGGAATAACCAGCAAAACACACTAAGAAAGGGTTTCGACAAAGGTAGGGAAAAAGCAAAGGGCTGACTCTTGGAAGCTAAGTAAAGAAAATATTCCAAGGAGAGAGGAGAATCTGTCAAATGCTTTTAGAGACTGAATAAGGTAAGAATTGTTTTTGTGAACTGATCATTGAATTTGGCAACATGGAGACTGCTGGTGACCTTGACAGGTACACTTTCAGTGAAGCAGTGGGGACAAAAGCCTCATCTCCCAAAAAGTGAAGTGATTAGAGAAATATAGTTAGGCTGCTGCTGGACTGTTGAGGGTTAATCTGATGTCTGAGGCTATAAATTTAAAGATTTATCACAGCAGTTATGTGTTTTTCATGAGCCACATTTAGCTGCTCAGGTACAAGCAAAGAACAGACAGAGCTGTATTTAACCAGAACTGGTGTTTTGTCGGGCAAGTATGAATGAGGGAGATGCAGATGCATAGACTGATGGACGGAGGAATCTAAGCTGAATAACGAGGAGTGAGGAAATGAGGAGAATATTTTACAGTCAAAAAATGGTAAAGCAATGGATTGGAGGTCTAGGTATTATTTATTATACTTCATAAATACACCATATATACATAGATCACCCCAGTCTCTTCTGGGAGATTTCTACACAGGTTCAATGTTCTCTAGTTCATCAAGAAGCAAGCACAACAAGGCTGGGTAAATATTTCTTAAATTTTATTCTTATTTTACTTTACAACAATTCAAAGATGGCAGAAGCCCATTACAAATGGGAATACTATATCATAGATGTCAGGCAAGGAAGCCCAATTACTGAAAAGACTTTATAAAATGTACTTCATTTGGCTACATCATTCATAATCTATGGTGTGGAATTTTTTTATGTCTCCCAGAAGATACGTTACCATGAGTTTCCATTTTATCAGATTTCTAAGAAATTTTGCTTTTTGAAAGAAAAAAAAAAATGGTTGGTGGGCAAGAATGAAAAATGTGTTTTTAAAAAGGTTATCTGTGGGGCCGGCCCGGTGGTGCACTGGAGAGTGCGCCGCTTGGGAGTGCAGCGGCGCTCCCACCGAGGGTTCGGATCCCATGTGGAGACCGGTTCCCGCTCACTGGCTGAGCACGGTGCGCGCGCAACACCGAGGGTTGCGATCCCGTTACTGGTCAGTAAAAAAGACAAAAAGGAAAAAAAAAAGGTTATCTGTGTATAAATAGAGTGTCTGATAAATTTGTGAAAGAGAGAAGTTTGGAAAGCAGTAGTTTTTATGTTGTGTAAATACAAATACTATGGGTTTACATTATATAAGACTGATAATAAATGATTTTTGTGGGTAAATAAAATAAGTAATCTTATTGGTTACACACTATGTAAGGCTTTCAAAAGACCAGTAATCATTTTTTAAAAGGAATCTACATATTTTTTATAATTGACTTTTTCCCCTATTACATGCCTTTTAGACATTTTGTTGCTCTAACCAAGGATGAGTAGCAAAAAAGAAAGGAGACAGAACTCAAGTGAGTCATCCTAGTTATTTATTAGCATCTGTTTCAAATGGCTAGATCTAGGAAAAGAGGTGGCAATTAAATGTTTTATGAAATAAGGCATTATTCTTTATTCTAAAGTTTTCATTCATCTGTGTTTCCTTTGGTCTTAGTAACATGAATAATTTAGAGTTGGTCATACTCACTATCAATATATATTAAATGGAGGTTTCTCTGTCTGAAATCTAAAACATGTAGTAATACTCTATGTTACTCTAGAAAATCCTGTTTCTCTAGCTGGCTTCCTCTCAGTTAATTAGTTAGGTACTCTTGGTACATTTGGAGCATCGCAGATAGAGTATCGGCCTAGGAGAATGAAGACCTAAATGTTAGGAACTTCACAACTCGGTAACTTTGCAGTTGTACAACCTTAAAAATGTTAACTTCTTTGAGTTTCAGCTTGCTGTGCTGTAAAATAGAGACAGGAATATCTACCTGACCTATTTTACAGGCATTGTTGTGAGTACTAAATGATATAGTGTATCTGAATGTGCTTTGGAATATGTAATGCACAAGACTAACATTATTGGTTAATGCTTTAAAAATGTGGCTTGCTGTGCATTTTTTTGCATGTGTGTGTTAAAAAAATCAAGATAGAAATCATTGGGAAATATAATGTTTATGAATCATACAGCCCAAGAGTAAATAAGTAACTTATAAATGCTTTATAGTAAAATCAAAGATATTATTCATGAACTTTTTAAAATAAAAAATCTTTGCAGCTGAATATTTATCAACTTAAACTTAATCATTCTTTCTTTTACAAGAATGTTCACTATATGATACTATAACTCTCCAGAGGAGAAATTCTATAATTAGTTCAGTTTTCTGCCTTAGAAACTTCATTATATGGCAGAAGAATGGAATAATTAAACTTTAAAAGTAAGCAAAAATATATAACTCTAAATCACAGCCCCCTTATTTTTAAGAGCTTAATAAGAATACTTCCTCCAATATATTTATAAACAACCTACTGTTTATATAATAACACTCAACTCACAACTTAAACCATAATGGTCAAAGTTAATGTATATTTGTTATTCCCTTATCAGTTTAAATTATTAAATACCTAATGGTCTTAAGAGATGGCACTGCATTTTTTAAATGAACTGTATGTGATACAAAATGCTTACCTACTGAAAAATTAAGGTGTTGGTCAAGTGTTTAGAATATAGGGTAGAGTTTTAGAAAAATATTTAAGAAAGATAGCAGTGTATACGATAGGGTCCCATGTACAAATAAGCCTGTGCAAATAGGTAGGTATAGGCATGAACAATAATTGACATAACCCACCAACTTCTCTTTTAAAAGGGTAAGTAGTAGGCTTCTTTAAAGGAGCAAATGAATCACTTGCTCATGCTAAATCCTTGACCTTAATTATATTAAATGGTACAGCTTTTTTTTTTTTTAATAACCAGTAACTATTAATCATAATATAGGTAACAAGTACTTTTGAATTCTGGTCAGTAGCAAAATTTTTGGACCAAATGATAAAAGCATATCAATAAAATGTGTTTAAGAATAATTATAATGCTGATACTCCAATGGCATATAATCCCTGCTACCAACAATCCAAGTATAGTTCTCCACCAAAAGCTTCTTTCCCTCTTTGTCTCTCTCTCTCTCACACATACACACACACAATTTCCCATACCATCTTGCTTCTACAAATGCAGATTAGGTTATCTTCTATTTTTGACTATTAAGTTTTCTGAAAATGATCAACACTTTTTCAACAAATTAATGGTCAAAAATGACCCACTGCTTTCATTAAGGGTCTCTCAAGATCATTCTATGTTTAAAAGTTAGCCTGCCAAAAACTTGCAGAGCTGGAATTAAATTAGCAGTAGCACAGGATAATTTCAGATGCAGGTAAAAGTCAGTTTATCTTATGCTCAGCAGAACATATTTAGGTCAATTTAGGAACAAGTAATTGGTAAATTTATCCTCAGCTAGCACAGAAGTGGGCACAATTAAAACTATAAAAGTTTGGTTGGGCACCCTTCATTTTATAGTATGCTCTGCAGTACAACACATCTGTGAGAAAAAAAAGGCTAAACTAGAGCTGTTTCCTCTAACCTTGCATTATAAGCCAAACAATAATAAAGCACATTTCGGCTATGTTTGTGGTTTCAAAATTATTTCACATTGTAAACAACCTATATTGTTTCTTATTTAATTAATTTCAGATCTTGAGCTGTATCTATGTCTATGTCAAATTATCGTTTATTCTATGAAAAGCAGAGCAAATACTGTTCATTCTGGTTTCAACACAAATTCCTTAAAAAAATGTTAAGGCCATATAACTGAACCAGGGCCAAGTGAAGATTACCCTGGCAGAAGTCAAACTACTGATTTGAGTTTTGAAAAAGAGCTGTAAGTGGTTGTTTTGTGTTTTCCTCCTTGGTAATTTGAGAGCAGTTTGTAGGATTTGTTAGTCTCCAACATCTCCATCTCGATCTCCAATAAGCCAAAGAAAATGAAAACTTAAGGCTAACAAAGCTGTCCCGAGCAGATCACCCAATGCTGTTAGATAGGGGATGGAGAAACTATCTGGGTCCTTTCCTTTCCTCCAGAAGTGATGGACCATCCAATCAGCAATCCACAGTAGAGTGAATACCTAGAAGAGAACACCAGAGATCACTCCTCTCACCTGGACATTCCTAGCCCATTAAACATGGCCATGAGCCTAAACCACTTATTTCTGGAAAGCACAGCATGTGTCTAAGTCAAGAACCATGCTTGAAAAGAAGAAATATTTAATTAACAAGAATATTTTCTTTTCACAAGAAAAAATAGTATGTATTTGCTGTTCTTAAAATTTTTCTTCAACTTTTCACATATATCTTCTTTTTCATCTAGACTCCCAATAAGCACAATAATCTTTATATTTTTTTTAGCATTGTACCATTACCAAGACACTCTTATGTTCTGGCTTTTAAAAATATAATAAACCTTTTAAAGAAGGAAGAAGATATATGAAGAAGGAAATAAAAATTAAAATAAATTATTTAAGTCTCCTATTGTAGGTATATCAAGTGAAATAAAGATGAAAAACTGGACATTCATTTACCAATTATGAGGCCATTTGTGGCTTGTCAAGGAAAATTTCAGTGCAATTTCAGTAAGGCCAATAATCAGAAGGTAAGTGTGTTGAGTGACTTGTCTGTATAGATAGAGACATACACAAATAGAGGCAAAATATTTTAAAGGGCTATTCAAATACTAAGGTGATATGTGTAAGTATTTTCTAGAATATCAGGAATATAAAGACCTTTGGGATGCTTTCAATTTTGGGGTCAGATAAATTTTTTCTTTGACCCATTTAAAGTAAGAGGATTCTCTAATTTTCAAACTTCTGAAGTAGTTAAAAAAAAAACAAAACCTGGGATTAGAGGGGTTAATGTTCCCTGGTTTTGGACAAGTTGGCAAGTACAGCATGGTGGTTAAGAGCACTTCTCTATCACCTATTCGCTGACTATACGCAAGTTACTTAACCTCTCTGACTCTGTTTCTCCAAGTGAAAACCAGGGATATATTGGTCCCTAACTCATGAGGATGCTGTGAGTATTACATAATAGACTAAATAATTCATTGCCTGGCACAAAGTAAACTTTCAATAAATGTCTGCTATTAGCAGATTTTAACAGTTTCATTATTACTATTTGTGGCCCCTCAGGTGTTGGGAACACTTAGTATGTGCAGGAGGAAGCATACCCTAGGTCCAGAGTCTATGCCAAGAGTCTGCTACATTTTACTATTCTGGCAAGTAAGGCACGGGGGAAGCATCTACCTTGGGTCCCAAACTGCTGTGGGCTGTCGTTTTAGGTCTGACATCTTTTACAGGAAGGTGAGTGGCTTGTCCAAACATAGGGAGAAATGTTCCCATTCCAAAGGAGTGAATTTTAAATGCCTTTGGACATCTGTCAGAGAGAGGTTGTACTTAAAGCCCTATTGTCTTTTGCATGCCACCAATTCTTCCTTCGTGTTTCACTGGCAAAGATTGTTTTAGAATCATATAAAGTTTGATTGGGAGAACTTGTTTTGGGTGTGGAGGAAGCATGGAATATTAGAAAGAATCCTGGGCTTGGAAGTTATAAGACCTGGATTTGATTTTCAGTTATGCCTTGGGCAACTTTCTTACCACTCTGAGTCTAAATTTCCTCATTTGAAGAAAACAAATACAATAGGGCCTAATATCTGCCAAACTTACTTTGAGATAATAAGAGCCTTGGTTTAGGGGGATGAAGGGAAAGGTAAAAAGGCAGCATGATATCAGCTTCAATTACTAAAAGCATAACGTACAGACCAAGAGAGAAAGTCATCCCACTGGACCTGAATGGGTCAGGCCACTTCGGCAGTGTGTTCTGTTTCAGATGCCCTATTTTCAGAAGAACTTGTTTACCTTTGTATCTTCAGTGCCAAGCAAAGTGACTAGCTTAAAAAATAGACATTCAACATCTGATTGAATGAATGAGAATCAGCTGGAGACAATGTCATATAAGAGAATCCTGTAAAACCAAGAACTGTTTTTCCTGAGGAGGGAGGGTGATAGATATAAACTTAAGACAAAGGTTCATGTCAGGAGACACTAAGTTTATAATACATTGCTTCAGAGTGTTAGGCTAAAGAACAAAAGACCAAAAGACAGAACTTTAAAATACTTTAAAACCAAACAATTTAGGCTATCTATAAGTGGAACAAGTTACATAGTAAACTTTATATTACTAGAGTATATGGAGGTTCAATAAAGAAAATTGCTGACTGAATCATTAATGTGTACAGGAGGAAACAATAGTTTTTATTAAAGAGAATGAGAGAAGCTAATGACAGTCTTCACAGAAATAGAAACAGCAATCCTAAAATTCATATGGAACCATAAAAGACCCCAAACAGCCAAAGCAATCCTCAGCAAAAAGAACAAAGCTAGTGGCATCACACTATCTGGCTTCAAAATATACTACAAAGCTGCAGTAACCAAGACAGATGGTACTAGCACAAAAAACAGACATATAGACCAATGGAACAGAATAGAGAACCCAGAAATATATTCACACACCTACAGCCAACAAATTTTCAACAAAGGTGCCAAGAATACACATTAGGGGAAAAAGAGTCTCTTCAATAAATGGTGCTGAGCAAATGAATTATCCACATGCAGAAGAATGAGACTAGACCCCTATCTCTCATCATATACAAAAATCAACTCAAAACGTATTACAGAACTAAATGTAAAATCCAAAACTATGAAACTACTAGAAGAAAACGTAGTGGAAATGTTTCACAACACTGGGCTGGGAAAAGATTTTTTAAATAAGACCTCAAAAGTACAGGCAACAAAAGCAAAAACAGACAAATGGGATTATACCAAACTAAAAAAATTTTGCATAGCAAAGAAAACTATTAACAGAGTGAAGAGACTACCTACAGAATGGGACAAAATATTTGCAAACTATATATCTGACAGGGGGTTAATACCCAGAATGTATAAGGAACTTAACAGTAAAAAAAGAAGAAAAAATCCTGATTAAAAAATGGGCAAAAGACCTTAATAGACATTTCTCAAAAGAAGATATACAAGAGGCCAACAGGTATATGAAAAAACTAATCACTAGTCATCAGGGAACTGCAAATCAATACTCCAATGAGATATCATCTCACTCCAGATAGAACAGCTATTATCAAAAAGACAAAGAAAACAATTATTGGTGGGTATGTGAAGAAAAGAGAACACTTACATACTGTTGGAGCAATTGTAAATTAGTACAGTCATTATAAAAAACAGTATGGAGGTTCCTCAAAAAATTAAGACTAGAACTAACATATGATCTCGCAATCCCATTATGTGGTATCTATCCAAAGGAAATTAAATCAGTATGTCAAAGAGATATCTGCACTCCCATATTTATTGCAACATTATTTATAATAGCCAAGATATGACATCAACCTGAGTGTCCAACAATGGATGAATGGATAAAGAAAAAGTGGTATATATACACAATGGAATACTATTCAGCTATAACAAAGAATGAAATCCTATCATTTGTGACAACATGGATGAATCCACAGGATATCATGTTAAATGAAGTAAGCTAGACACAGAAAGACAAATACCACATGATCTCATTCATTGTGAATCTAAAAAAACAGTTGATATCATAGAAGCAGAGAGTAGACCTGTGGTTACCAGAAACTGGGGAGGGGAGGAGAAGAGGGTGGGAAGAGGTTGGCTAATGGGTATAAAATTACAATTAGATAGGAGGAATAAGCTCCAGTGTTCTATTGCACAGTAGGATGACTACAGTTAACAGTAAAATATTGTATATTACAAAATAGCTAAATGAGAAGCCTTTGAATGTTCTCATCACAAAGAAATGATAAATGCATGAGATAATGAATATACTAACTACCTTAATTGGGTCATTATACAACATATATACGTATCAAAACATCAAATTGTACCCCACAAATATGTTCAATTACAATGTGTCAATTAAATAAATAAATGCCTGGGGTTTTTTTGGGTGGCTGGATGGTTGGGAATCCAAACCCTTGACCTCGGTGTTATACCAACTCAGCTAGCCAGCCGGCCCAATAAATAAATAAGAGAATGAAGGTAGCTAATTTCTCTGGGATTAGCAGAAAATATAAATGAATAAATTTATACTATGTATTTATTATATTACATACTTATATATTAATATATTAAATATACATTTACATAAATTACACAAACACACACACACATGTGTGTATAGATATAATTTACTAATTCCTTGTATATTGCCTGCACTGAATGAGAGATTCGTCTTGAGCAGGGGTTGGCAAACTACAGCCCATGTGCCACATTCAACCTGCCACCTGTTTTTGTAAAAAAAAGTTATATTGGAGCACACCTCTACCCATTTGTTAACTTGCTGCATAATCGATTACTTCATCCTTACAACATTCTTATGAAGTAGGTACTTTTATTATTCCTAATGTTCACTTGGAGAAATTGAATCAGAAAGGTTAAGTAGCTATGTAGTTGTCATATGGTCCACAAAATCTGAGATATTTACTATCTGGCATTTTACAGAAAAGTGTCTGACTCCTACTCAGGAGGCAAATGTTTACTCACATAGAAAAAAAGAAAATAGCATCCTTATCTCACACCCAAAATAAATTCCAGGTAAAGACCCAAGTATAAAAGCAATACTTGAAAACTTTTATAAAAGAAAATACGAGAATGTCTTTATGACCTTGATTTAGGGAATGACTTCATAAAGAAAATGCATAATATATTAAAGGAAGAGTATGATAAGTTAAACTACATTAAAATTGAAGATTTCTGCGGTTCAGAAGATAACATAAATAAAGTTAAAAATCATGCCCAGGCATGCAAAAAAATCTCTGCCTTGCATGCAACTGACAAAGAATTAGTATTCAGAATATTTAGGGAGAATATATAGAACTCCTACAGTTCATAAGAAAAATAATCCAAGAGAGAAAAGGAAACTTAGAAGTACCCATAAACATATGAAACGATGTTTGACTTCACTAGTAATAAGGGAATGCAAATTAAAACCACAATTAAATTCCATCTCATACCCATCCGATGGGCAAAAATCAAATTTTAACAACAGTAGTAACAAACATTATGGATTATGATCCCTCTTTGACATATAAGAAAACTAAGGCATGTATAGAGTGTAAGAAACCTGCCCAAGATCACACAGCTTGTAGGGAGTCAGGCTCAAACTCATATAGTCTAACATTAAAGTCCAAATTTTCAATCATCAGTACATTATTTTGGTAAAAAAGTAACTCTACATTAACTACAGGAGTGTAAACTAGCACAACTAATTAGGAGAGCAATTTGGCAATACCTATTAAATTTGAAGATGCACGTTTCTTTGAGTGATTCCATGTAGAAACGATGATTTTTTTTCCTGCACCACTGAGGTAAAAGGATAAAACTGTTCATGGCTATTTAAATAAAGTTTATAAATATTTAAAACAATACATTATGTTATTGGTAGATATAGTCATCCCTTGGTATATGTGGGGGATTGGTTCCAGGAACTCCCTCAGATACCAAAATCCATGGATGCTCAAGTCCCTGATATAAAATGGTGTAGTATTTGCATCTAAGCAATGCACATGTTCCTGTATACTGTATTTTTTTAATTTTTAAATTTAAAAAAAATTTTATTACTAGCATATTCATTCTTACAAATCATGATATTTCTTTATGCCCTGTGCCCAACCTATCACTTCCCAAAACCCCCTCCCTACCTCCCCTCCATCTCCAGTATCCTTAGGTTTGTTCTCTCCTTCCGAAAGTTCAACATTTTGTTGTGGTCTTTTCTTTCTTTCTTTCCTTCATTCCTTCCTTCTTTCCTCTTTTCCTCCCTCCCTCTCTACCTCCCTTCCTTCGTTCCTGGCAGCCAATTATGAATGAGAACATGTGGTATTTCTATTTCTTTGTCTGGATTATTTCACTTAACATAATTTTCTACAGACTCATCCATGTTTCTGTAAATGGCAGAATTTCATTCTTTTTTATGGCTGAGTAGTATTCCATGATGTATATATACAACATTTTCTTTACCCAATTGTCCATTGATGGACACTTAGGTTGGTTCCATATTTTGGCTATTGTAAATAGAGCTTCAGTGAACATGGGAGTGCAGGTATCCCTTCGACATAATGACTTCCATACCTTTGGATATATACCCAGTAGTGGGACTGCTCGATCATATGGCAGCTCTATCTGTAGTTTTTTGAGAAACCTCCATACTGTTTTCCATAATCACTGTGCTAATATACAGTCCCATTAACAGTGTAGAAGAGTTCCCCTTTCCCCACATCCTCACCAGCATTTGTTATTCTCAGTCTTTTTAATAATGGTCAGTCTAATGGGGTGAGATGATATCTCAATGTGGTTTTGATTTGCATTTCTCTGATGACTAGTGATGCTGAGCATTTTTTCATGTACCTGTTGCCCATTTGTATGTCTACCTTTGAAAAATGTCTATTCATCTCAACCCACAAACTTACAGCCAACTAATCTTTGACAAAGGCAGCAAGAACACATACTGGGGAAAAGACAGCCTCTTCAACAAATACTGCTGGGAAAATTGGACTTCCATAAGTAGAAGAATGAAACTGGACCTGTACCTCTCACTATATACCAAAATCAACTCAAAATGGATTAAAGACTTAAACATAAGACCTGAAACATAAAATTACTAAAGAAAATATAGGGGAAACACTCCAGGTAATAGGACTGGGCAAATACTTTATGAATAAGACCCCAAAAGCACAAGCAACAAGGGAAGAAATAAATAAATGAGATTATATCAAACTAAAAAGCTTCTGCACCGCAAAGGAAACAATCATCAGAATGGAAAGACAACCTACAGAATGGGAGAAAATATTTGCAAACTATACATCCGGCAAGGGATTAATATCCAGAATACACAAAGAACTCAAATGACCATACGATAAAAAACCAAATAATCCAATTAAAAAATGGGCAAAGGAGATAAATAGACATTTTCAAAGGAAGACATACAAATGGCCAACAGGTACCTCCTGTATACTTTAAATCATTTCTAGATTACTTACAATACCTAATACAACGTAAATGATATGTAAATAGTTGTTATACTGTATTGTTTTGTTATTAGTATCATCTTTTATTGTTGTGTTGTTACTTTTATTTATTTTTTCCATATATTTTCTTTCTTTTTTTTTTTTGTCTTTTTTCCGTGTCCGGCAACGGATCGCAACCCTCAGTGTTGCCCCCGCACCGGACCGGGGACCGGCAACGGGATCGCAAGCCTCGGTGCTGCTCCCGCGCCTCGCTCAGCCAGTGAGCGGGAGCCGGTCTGTATGTGGGATCCGAACCCTCGGACGGGAGCGCCGCCGCGCTTCCCAAGAGGCGCACTATCCAGTGCGCCACTGGGCCGGCCCATTTTTCCATATATTTTCAATTTGAGGTTGTTCGAATCCGTAGCTGTATGGAACACACAGATATGGAAGGCTGACTATATATATATTTGTAGCAATAGTATGAAAATATGCACAGCAATCACAGGTGCCAATTTAGAATGCTGATAACCGCTAGTGAGGGAATGAAATGGACCAGGAAGAGATACACAGGAGGCACCAACCATACATATGGCGCATTTTTTTTGGTCTTTTTGTCTTTTTTTGTGACCGGCAACGGGATCGCAACCCTCGGTGTTGCCCCCGCTCCTCACTCAGCCAGTGAGCGGCCGGTCTGTATGTGGGATCCAAACCCTCGGTGGGAGCACCGCCGTGCTTCCCAAGCGGCGCACTGTAGCAGTGCACCACCGGGCCGGCCCATATGGCGCATTTTTATCTATCATTTTGAAATACTTGCTTCAGATAATTTGTTAAGGGTTGATGAAGCTAAGTGATAAATACATGGTTATGTTATTTCCTATTACTTCCTGTATATTTGCATTTCCTAATTTAAAAAATGTAAGCAGCTGGGGCAGTGGTAACTCACTGACCAGGGCTTCATGAGCTATAACTTAGAATATCTACTGAGAGGGATATCTGAGAAAGGAAATTGGTATGCCCTGTAGAACCCATGAAATGTCTGGACTTGGATGTACCCAGTGGTGTTGAGGCTGAAGGTGAGCTAACACCAAAAGATTATTTAAATATCTGTGTGTGGAGTGAACAAATGTCCACATTTTCTCATTTCTGCGACTGTCCTCTCCAGGTAGGGAAACAAACAAATGTTTTCTGGAGAAACTGAATGGAAAGACTTAGGAATCATGAATACCAGGAACTACGAGATATTGGCTGAGAATGAGGATTGACTGCCAGCCTGCACAGTTAACTGTAGGATTCCTTCAGATTCTTATTTTGTTCCAGTGGCAGGCAGGAGTATAAACCCCCAGAGTAGAGATTAGATGCTCACACTGGAGGGCCCTTAGTTAAATGGCCAATCCCCCCATCTTCCAAAAGTAAAGCACCAGTCAACAGCCCACCCCCACTTCCAGGTTACTTAACCTCTCCACACCTTGGTCCCTTCCCTGTTAAAGAGAATATAATCCCTATCTCATAGAGATGGTGATGTGAAGTTAAAAAATGCAGAATGCTTAGAACAAGTGCTTGACACACAGAAAGAAATTAAAGATTAGCTATGATTAAAAAAAATAGGTCATATATGAAGAAATAAGAATCTGACTCTTTCAAACAGCAACACTCGGGAGACAAGGGAGCAATGCCTTCAAAATCCTGACAAACAGGTAATTTCAATCTATAATTCTGTGCCCAGTCAGTTTATTAATCAAGTGTTGAGGGTAAACTAAAGGCATTTAAAGACATACATGTAGTCAGAAAAGATTTCTCCCATGTTCTCTTTCTTTGAAGCTTTCTTGAAAATGTGTTGAAGCAAAATGAGAGAGTAAACCAAGAAAGAAAAAGAAATGGGATCCAGGAAATAGAACACAAGCATAAAAGAGCAGTGAGGGAAAGTTCCAGGACGAGAGCTATGAGGTGGGCTGGGGAGCTGAGAGGAAGATGATGGAGTCCTCTGGAAGTGAGGTCTCCAGGATAAGGGTAAACTGGAAAATTATCAGATATAATATTGCTTTGGGGTCAAAACACTAATTACAGGTGTGTGACAGCTCTGATGGAGCCCTTGGAAAAAGTTAATAGGTATATAGAAAACTATGCAAGTAAAAAAATATGGCAATTATTTCCAGAAAGCAATTAAAAAGAGATAAAAAAAAGAAAGGAATTATAATATACCACTTGGTTCTGTGAAAAATAATATTTTTAAGTCATAGTAATATAAACCATACTCATTTATTAAATAAAAATTGAGCCACATTTATAAGATGGAAGTCGGGGAAATAAGACATGGGTAGAATAGCTAAATCCTTAGCTACACAACTAGAAGTCAACAGAAAATTTCTGAAATTGATAAAGCAAAATTAGCAATCCATAAAAAATGTGGAGATAACAAAAAAAAAGCTAAAGGAGCTCTGGAGGACTATTAGTAGCTGGTATTTTACACATACACATACATACACACATTTCCATGTATATTTATATATACATATGTATACACATAAATATACAACTGGCCTTTAAAGAATGAAATATAATAGAATAGAATGGACTAGAATAGAAAATATCAGCATGTATATCATACAGTAACGGTAATTCATAGAACTTTGTTTTAGCTATAAATTTATACATATTTATAAATGTGTGTATATTTTTCAGTATAAACGTATTTCTTACTGAGTGCTATGTTCAAAAACATGAAAGCTACCTATCTAACATATACATTTTATATATCAGGCTCTAGGGATCTAACACGTAAATCCCTGGAAGGGGAAAAACATGTCTTCTTTCTATTGGATTCCTGGTTTCTAGCAAAATACTTATACATGATAAACCTAAAATCAATGTATGTTGTTGAAGAGGCTTTACCACTGAATAACCACACTACTATCAACAAACGAAAAAAAACCTCTAAGTCTTAGTTTCCTCATCTCTAAAATGAGGTTACTGTTACCTACCTCACAGGCAGGTTGCAGAAATTAAATGAGATAATATAAGTAAAGGGCTAAGCAAATGCGTGGTTTATGGTAAGTACTCAATAAACATTAATGCAATCATCACTGTTACAAGAATTATTTCACTGTCTCAGAATTTATCGCCTTTATTTAAACAGTTATTAAGATAGAAGTGTGAACACTGGTTTCTAACACTAACCAGCTATGTGACTTTTCACCTCTCTGACCCTTAGTTCTTTAAAATGAATGAACATATGACTTTGTGTCTGTTCTATCTCTAAATTAAAGAGGTAAGAAATTTGTTGTAAACTATGCAGTGATTGCTCTACTCACCTTTGTGTCCCCTCTCCCCCACATTCTTTTTTTTTTTTTTTTTTTTTTTTTTTTTTTTTCCTTTTCCGCCAACGGATCCCACTCCCCGGGTTT
>NW_007726583.1:29132-47264 GCF_000696425.1 Galeopterus variegatus
TCTACTCACCTTTGTGTCCCCTCTCCCCCACATTCTTTTTTTTTTTTTTTTTTTTTTTTTTTTTTTTTCCTTTTTGTCTTTTTCCGTGTCCGGCAACGGATCGCAACTCTCGGTGTTGCTCTCGCGCCTCGCTCAGCCAGTGAGCGGGAACCGGTCTGTATGTGGGATCCGAACCCTCGGCGGGAGCGCCGCCACGCTTCCCAAGCAGCGCACTATAGTAGTGCGCCACCAGGCCGGCCCCTCCCCCACATTCTTATTCCACAATATGCCATAAAATCAAGTTCCCTCCCCATGAAATTTCTTTTTAAAGGTATTGTGATGACTTAGAGTTCAAGCAGGTTTAAATTTATTAAAATTTTTTTGCTAGTTAAAGAATATCAGTGTTTCCTCGGAACTTCATGTGTAATAAATTATTAACATCACAATTAAGTGTCAGATACTTCTTAATGCAACATGGTTTGTTTTGAAACTAAATGATCATTTAAGGAATTCTTGCTTTTCACTGGGAAAGCATATGAAAGATCAAACCATGGGTAGACTATGTTTTTACATCATCTGTTCTTTATGAAATACACATAACTTCTCTAAGTAAATATGCCTTCTGAAAAGGCAACTTTGTAGCCTCAGCTGATTATGCACGTTCTAGACGTATTGCTTGGAATTTAAATAAATATATAAAGTACAAGAATATATATTTGCTTTAGATGATATTGATTCTCTAGTCCAGCTCCTTCTTTGAGCTAGAATCAACATTGCCATGCATTAGCATTCCTTAAAGCCTCAATTGCCAATAACAGCCTTGTGTATTGTGTGAAGAAAGATGATTTCTTTGGGAGAGGAATGCTTAGAAATACAATACAAATAAGTCCCAGAAGTAGCAAATTAGTATAGTTCTTCCTAACCCCTTACTTTACAAAGGTTGAATTCATGTTCCTTACAAAAATATGCTTCCCTAATCCAGTTTCCAGTCTGGAAACTCTACTCATTAAAATCTAATACTTAAATGTCTGCTAAGAATAATTTAGGATTGTCAGTTAGGAATTCAGTCTACTTCTATTATTCAGATAAAAGCATCTTTTCTTTGGCTTGAACTATTTTTGTGAGGGGCAGGTAAAGGAAGGTGGGAAATGAATGGTGCTGCTGAAAGAAAACTAATACTTGATTACCTTTTTTCTTCCTGGGTACTGTGGTGGGTATTATTATCTCTATTTGCAGAAGAGAAAATTTAGATGCAGAAAGGTTAAGTGATTTACCCAGTTACACAACTAGCGAGCGGTGGGAGAGGTGGAACCAAACCAAAGTCTAACTCCAAAGCCCATAGCTGCTTCCAACTCCAAAGCTGCTTCCCCTTGTATCACATTACCCCCAATGGGCAGTGACTGAGGGTGCCAGAAAAAAAACAAGTGCTTCTACCTGTAGTTACAAAACAAAAAAACCTAACCCCCCCAAAACAAAAACACAACCAAACCACTGCTTGAAACTTCCATTTTTAGTAGCATTGTAAACAAAGTAATGCAGATAACCCATCCACTGAAAACAACTTACAATGTTTGATAAAATAAAAAAAACTATGTCTTTAAATGCATCACTGAGTTGGCATGAAAGTACGGAATCCTCAGAGCCCAAAACAAAGGGAAACAGGCATGCAGAGGGGTAAGCAGTGAAGGCATCTACAAGACACTGAAGATCTTGAGTTGACTGCTTCACTGGGTGCAAACTATTCTGGGACGTTGTGCCTTCTGCCTCTCCTGGGGGCACCAAGGCATCCTCTGATGGTTTTGACAGTAGCACAGGGTATAGTAGTCAAGAGACAAAGGCAAGACCTGTTCTAGGTTGGAAGCCTAATGGAGATTTTTACATAAACTAAAGAGCTACACCTTCTGAATAAGAAATAAACCTGCTCACCAGAAGAGGCAGGAAGGAAATTTGTCTGATTGTGGTAAGAGAAAAATCTCCCTAAGAACCATAACCTCAAGATGATCCTTACATGTATTTGAGGCCAGTGTCAAACTACCTACGTGGTCTGAACAACCTCAAACTGAGTGTCAATTTTAAATTGTTCTCAGGTTGGTAATACCCCAAGGCCCTTGGAAAAAGCAAATGAAAATCCTCTATACCCCATAAATATGTACAATCAATACATTTAAATGAAAAAAAAAATACACTCCTTTAAAAATAAAAAAAATTCACAAATTTGTAACCACTGATAGTAATTACTGATCTTGGTAATAATTTTCAGTGAATACTAAAACTTCTCAGTAAACATTTGTTGAGTACAAAATGTTTACAAAATTTCAAAGTTATCTGTTGGACACCACCTTTTAAGTAAAGTGGTCAAGCTTAACATCAGCAGAGCCAATGTTACTTTTGCAATATTTCTGCGAAAATGTTCAATATTAACCTAAATATGAATTTAAACAGTCCAACAAACACAAATTGAGATTCTACAAAAATAACTGGCTAGTATTTTTTTAAGACATCTGTCATGAAAGACAACAAGAAGCTGAAGAACTGTTCCAGGGTAAAGAAGACTAAAGATTCCCAAGCAAAGATGGTAAAGCACAGGTACACTTTTAGCCCATCTTCTATTGCAGACATGTTATGTAAGTATATAAACAGTGGTTTGCTGGTTTCTGTTGGTTTCTCCATCACAAGTAGGTAAACATGTTTAAAAGGAACCCTCTAGATTGTACTACACCTTTTTAACTCCAGGATGAACATAAGTGCTGGAAATAAAATAATACTTAAGCATCAAATAAATAAATAAAGAGACATAACAATTAAATAAAATACCTGTGAGACAGGAGGTGCTGTTTCCCCGGGCTTGGGTTACAGGACACACCTCTGGGTTACAAGCCATTCCCCAAGGTTTCAGGCCCTCTCCTCCAGGTCCTCCCCTAGAGGACAGTTACTGTTGCCAGTTAGACCTATTTTCAGCACCAACATGAGCAAATGAGACCACAAGGGGCTGGCTTATGCAAACCCAGTGTCTGGGCATGCTCAGTAGAGGGAGCATGTAATCCTGGTAGCTGAATGACCTTCCACTAGGGGTGCTAAAGAGCACAGAGTGTTCTTGAATGTGTCTGGTGCATGTGATGGGATTTGACCAATGAACATACTCCAGAAAGAGACCACCTGGGCATGTGTAAGGCTAATGTTACATAACTGGGAACCACCCCCTTAATTGAATATTCATTAGATACTGAAACTATAAAAGCAGAAGGTGGGGCTGCTGCTCACTCTCCTGGAGCTAGCCTGCACTCTGCCTGTGGCGTGTGTGTATTTCTTTTTGTATCAAACTTACTTTCAGCAAGCAGCTGCTCATTCTCTTGATTCAGCCTACTCTCTGTATTAAACTTTAAGTATGTATTTCTTACTTTGTATTAAACTTGGTGTGGGCCCTGCTCAGTCTCTGGAGGTATGCCATACTCTCTCTGTGGAATCTGTATCTCTTAGTTATATTAAACCTGTTATCACTTTCTACTGTGACTCTGCTCCTGAATTCTTTCCTGTGGTGCAGTCAGGAACTTGGTAAGAAGATGGGGTGGGTTGAGGCTGGTTATCGGGCCTCCCAGACCCTTCCTCTGACATCACTTATTCTTGGATTTGTTCCAAACAAACAAAAAACTATAGATGGCATTATTAGAAAAATTGGCAAATATGGCCTGCATTTAGATTATGGTATTATCTCAACATTAAATGTTCTGAATTAATAAAAAAGAGAAAGAAAGAAAAAATCCTCTCTGGAGCATGATACACCTTCAACCCAGGCCTCAAAGAACTTCCATAATTAAAAACATAAAAAAAGAAAAATACCGTATCAACTCACTTATATATGGAAGCAGAGAGTAGAATAGAGGGTTTGGGGGTCTGGGGAGATTGGTCAAAATTTACAAAATTTGAGCCAGCCCATGGCTCACTCGGGAGAGTGTGGTGCTGATAACACCAAGGCCCTGGGTTTGGATCCCATATAGGGATGGCTGGTTAGCTCATTGGGTGAGCATGGTGCTGACAACAGCAAGTCAAGGGTTAAGATCCCCTTACCAGTCATATTTAAAAAAAAAAAAAATTTACATAATTTCAGTTCGGTGGAATAAATTCAGGAGATCTATTGTACAACATGGTGACTAAAGTTAATAACAATGTATTACATGCTTGAAAATTGTTAACAGAGTAGATGTTAAATGTTCTCACGACACACAAAAAGTATGTGAGATAATGCATATGTTAATTAGCTTGATTTAGCCATTTCACAATGTATACATATAACAAAACATCATGCTGTTCCCTATACTGGCCAGCCACAACCTCCCCACCCCATCATGTTGTATACCATAAATATATACAATTACTATTCATCAATTTAAAAATTAATTAAAAAAATGAAAAGCATCAATATTCTTTTAAAAAGAATATGTGCTCAGTATCAACAGTCACAATACAAAAAGCGAAACAAGACACTAACAGCAAAAATAATACAAAGCAGAATCAGAACCAGAAAGATTTTAGACACTTGACAAATTTGTCACGGAATATGTCTGTAGAATATATATATATATATATTTTTTACCGATAAGGGGATCGCAACCCTTGGCACAGTGTGTTCTGCACCACACTCAACCAGTGAGCGCACTGGCCATCCCTATATAGGATCCAAACCCGCGGCCTTGGCGCTACCAGCACCGCACTCTCCCAAGTGAGCCACAGGGCCGACCCTGTAGAATATTTTTAAAGAAATAAAAGAAGGGACTATGAATATTAGAATGGAGCAAAGGAATACAAAGAAATGAACAAATAAGTCATAAAAAGAGCCAACTAGGACTAGAAATAAAAATGTTAACTACTGAAATTGAAAACTCAATAGATGGATGAGATTACTAGCATATCAGGCACAGCTGAAGACAAAATTAAAGATGAATCTAGAGTAATTAATGAAAAGTAGCACAAAGACATAAAGAGTTGAAAAATATGAAAAAAGCAGAAACATGGAGGATAGATAACGTAAGTAATTCTTAAATACATCTATTTGGAGATCCAGGAGGAGAGATAAGAGATAACAGGAGAGATAAAATATTTAAAGAGAAATTGACCATCTTAGTGGGAGATATTAACTTACTTCTCTTAGGAATCAATAGATCAACTAGATAAAATCTGAAAAAACACAGATGATTTGAAATATATAGTTAACAAATTTGATCTAATGGACATATGTAGAATACTGTATCCAACATTTGGAAAACATAGGTTTTTTTTTCCACACACACAGGTAATATTTATAAAAACTGTCCACATACTAAGCCATAAGAATATTCACAATAAAATCTCAAAGAATTAATATCATAAAGTCCACATTCTCTAAATACAAGTAGAAGTTAATAACAGATACCAACGCTCCCCTGCATATGTTTGGACATTTTAAAGTGTATTTCTTAATAAATCATGAGTCAAAGAGAAATAATGCAAATTATAAAATATTTTGAACTGATCAATAATTAAATCTCATGTATCAAAATTGTTGAAGGGTGGTAATGCAGCACTTAAATGCTTACGTTAGAAAAAAAGAAAAACTGAAAATAAATGAACTATGCATCCATATCTAGAAGTTAGAAAAAGAATAATTATAAACTCAAAGTATAATGAACAAATAATAAAAGTAAGTACAAATATTAGAAAAATAGAAAACATAGCCAATTAGCTCAGTTGGTTAGAACATGGTGTAACACCAAGGTCAAGGGTTCAGATTCCCTGTGCCAGTCAGCCAGCTGCCAAAAATAAAATAAAATAGAAAACAAACATGATAGTGGAGATACATTCAAAACTGGTCCTCTGAAAAGGCAAGTAAGACTGACAAATGTTGACAGTCCTCATCAAGATAAAAAGGCAAGGTACAAATAAACTATGAAAAATGAGGACTATTCTAGATATTGACTATTGGCACTCAGCACTCAATCCCACCCTCTCTATGGTCTTCCCTATCTCGCAAGGGGAGATAAGCCTAAGAACTATACCTCTCAGACTCCCTTACCAGCAGGGTTCCAGATAGAATTTTGGTTACACCATGTTGCTCTCAGGTAAGATTTTGGAGGTGTAATGGAAGTAGAAACCTTTTTCCCTCCTGTTAAGAGTATAGGGCTGTGGAATCTTTGACAGGTATGAATTTTTGCAAGGGCTGACCAGATTCCATGTTCTTCAGCCAGTTACCAGCCTTAAGGTATGGTAACAGCTGTGATGTTACAGGAGTTCTGTTAAGTTTCCTAACTTCTTAGTAATAACAGGCATCCTGACTCTCTGGACCAGATCTGCTAGAGCGAACCTGAAAGCCAGTGGCAGCTCCCTTCCCTCCACACTGGCTTTCTCTCCTCCTATCCTGCCAAGGTCTAATAATGCTTCCAAATATCTTCCTGCATCTTCATCAATACACCTCTATGAGACTGGTATAAGTGTCATTAAAACAAAACCTATAAACAGTTTACATATACATTGTCCCTGTGAATAGTGTTACAGTAGAGCAGATAAATTAACAAGTAGGAAGCAAGGTCATTTGTCATATTTAATACTTTAAATATTTATATACTTGGAATTTGTTTAAATATTTATGTACTTAGGCATTTAATGTGGGAAACTGCTCTTTTACTCGACTTTTTATTTGGTTACAATGTAGAAATACATAAAATCTTGAGTCTAATAGCAATCTTCTGTATTAATTATCTATACCAGAACTTTCAATGAACAATGTGTACAATTTTTTAATTCTTTTCTTTCCCCCTATGCTATGTTTGTTCTGATTATATTTATTGAAATTTAATTTATGTCTATATGACCTAATAATAAAAAAAATCAGGGCTTCCAAAAGTACATATTATATGTATTTTATATTATATACATACCAATATATACAGAGAGACAGAGAGAGAGAATTGGTTTCCTTTATAAGCCTATGTATTTTATTACATGCATTTAAAAATCTTATTTTGAGAAGGAGCCCATAATATTAAAAAAAATTCCCAAGGAGTACATGACACAAAAATGGTTAAGACCTTCTGTACAAAAGAAACTCTTACAATGTATTTCAGGAGACCTATACGATAATATTCATAGCCTTGGTTTTTAATATCAAAAAGTTAGAAACAACCTAAAAGTCCATTAAAAAAAGAATGGATGAGGGCCGGCCCGGTGGCGCACTTGGTAGAGTGCGGTGCTTGGGAGTGCGGCGGCGCTCCCGCCAAGGGTTCGGATCCCATATAGAGACCGGTCCGCTCACTTGTTGAGCACGGTGCAGGCGCAACACCGAGGGTTGCGATCCTGTTGCCGGTCCCCGGTACGGGCGTGACACCGAGGGTTGCGATCCCGTTACCGGTCAGTAAAAAAGATTAAAAAAAAAAGGAGAAACGGTGACAGCTAATGTCACTTGATGTTAGGAAATGAAAACATAAAAATCAAGGAAATATTGCCGGCCCGGTGGCGCACTGCTACAGTGCGCCGCTTGGGAAGCGCGGCAGCGCTCCCGCCGAGGGTTCGGATCCCACATACAGACCGGCCACTCACTGGCTGAGCGAGGTGTGGGAGCAACACCGAGGGCTGCGATCCCGTTGCCGGTCCTGGTCCGGTACGGGCGCGACACTGAGGGTTGCGATCCGTTGCCGGTCACGGAAAAAAAAAAAGACAAAAAAAGGGAAAAAAAAAATCAAGGAAATATTCAAATTAAATAAGTAGTTCCTTAGTTTCTAACAAGAAGAAGGGAAAAGAAAAAAGACAGGAATAAAGCATTTATAAACAGCTGTAAGAAGTTAACATTTATTGATTTTTCTACTATATGCTAAGTAATATTACTTTAATGCTTATTATATCAATAAAATATTGGGAAAAGATACAATCAGCAGAGGCCAGGCCCTGACTAACATAGGTGCTCCCTCTTCACCCTCTGCCCATATCCCAAAATGGCCCTGATTCTAATACCATGCCCCCTGCAAGTAGGAGGTCTTTCTACAGATTGCCCAGCAAAACATTCCACTGAAAAAAAAGAATACTCATACATTTAAAAGTATTTATTGAGTGCCTTTCCGATGCACTACTCAAATTTGAGGAATAATGTTTTTAAAAATCTTTTTGTTTTGAATAGCACACACACAAAAATATCTGTGGTGATGGTGTTTCAGTGTGGGGATTATGAGCAATTTTGACAATGACGAATATATGTAGCTTTACGATAAGAAACAAAACTCAATTAACTAAGAAAAAAAGCCCCATGAAACAATGACCAATACCCCCCACTAGCCTAAGCTCAGAATAGAGACATATTTCTTCACTTAACTAAGTGAATTATGGTCTCAGAAAACAGATTTAGAAAGATAATTCTGAAATCTGTAGGAATTAAGTAATAGATATATCTAGAAAATGAAACTACCTGAAAAACATTTTAATTGCAGGTAAAATGAAAACATAAGTACAACTCTGAACTTCTCTGACACAAGAAAGGTTAAATTTAAAAAAAAAGAAAGAAAAAACACTGAAATGAAGGCAACTTATTTTATTGAGAGAGGACAAAAATAAAGAGCAAAGAAATAACTGAGAAATTTGAAACCTAGAAAGTGGATCTTATCATTACATGGAAGAGTCTAAAAGTCATTCACTGGTTAGAGACAATATGGACAAAAGCAGAGAATACAGTTTGATGTAGAAAAGGAAGGACCATGCTTTATTAATCTAATTAACAACTTGGAAAAAGCAGCTATGAAAAGTGACAAGTGTAGAAGCCCAGACATAATCATCTTGGACTTCCAGAAGATTTGAGATAGGGTATCACATAAGGATTTGTAGACATAAATACTGCTGCTGTTGAAATGCCAGAACTCTACATTGAGAGTAAAGACTAAAAGGATGTTTATTTGGCAGGTATCACAGTGGCAAAAAGATCTACATTTGATTTGGTTATTCAGCACATCTACACCTGTAAACATGTAAATACTCGTATAAGTGAACTGAGACCTACATAAAGAAGAGAGTTTATGATGAAATAGAATGGTAAATAATTTCTTTTTGCAACTAAAGTCAAGAAGAACATGTTAAGGATAAAAAGAAAGCAATAGTTGCTTAAGAACAGCCATATAAATCAGTAGAAGAAGAGAGTCTAGAAATAGACCCACACATATATAGTAAGTTGATTTTGACAAAGATGCTAAGGAGGTAATTCAAGGGATGAAAGGATAGTCTGAAGACAACTGGATATTCATATCGAAAAATATGAACCTCAATCCTTATCTCACACCATACACAAAAATTAACTCAAAATGGTCAGAGACCCAAATAAAAGCTGAAACTAGGAAATCTCTAAAAGAAAATATAGGAGAAAAACCTCACGACCTAGGGATAAGCAAAGATTTCTTAGGACACAAAAAGCACTAATCATTAAAAAACAATTGATAAAGTAAATTTAATTAAAACTTCTGCTCTTAAAATACATGGTTAAGAAAATGAAAAGGCAATCCACAGACTGGGAAGAAATATTTCCAATACATATATCTAACAAAGAACTTTTATCCCAGATATATAAAGAATTCTTACAACTTAATAATAAGTCAACCCAATTTTTTTCAATGAACAACAACAACAAAAAGCACATAAATGACAAATAAACCATGAAAAGATACGCAATACCATATACCATCAGTCATCAGGTAAATGCAAATTACGATCACCATGATACCACTTTTATGGACACGATAACTTCGTATAATGTAATTACGATCACCATGATACCACTTTTATGGACACTAGAGTGGCTAAACGTAGACGCAGGCATGCTCATTTATTTATGTATTGTCTATGGCTACAATTACGATCACCATGATACCACTTTTATGGACACTAGAGTGGCTAAACGTAGACGCAGGCACGCTCATTTATTTATGTATTGTCTATGGCTACCTTTTTTTTTTTTTCCCTTTTTGTCTTTTTTCGTGTCCGGCAACGGATCACAACCCTCAGTGTCGCACCCGCACCGGACCGGGACCGGCTACGGGATCGCAACCCTCGGTGTCGCGCCCGCACCTTGCTCAGCCAGCGAGCGGGAACCGGTCTGCATGTGGGATCCGAACCCTCGGCGGGAGCGCCACCCCACTCCCAAGCGGCGCACTGTAGCAGTGCACCACCGGGCCGGCCCCTCTATGGCTACCTTTGCACTATTATGGCAGAGTTGAGTACTTGTGACAGAGACCATGTGGCCTGCAAGGCCTATAATGTTTTCTATCTGGCCCTTTACAGAAATAGTTTGCTGATCTCTACCCTAGAGTATAGGACTTCTTCCTGTCATCCTCCATGGAACTGACGAAGTTCTCAATCCTTTTACTTATTCAATGATGAGAAGACAGAACATAGGCTTTGGAGTAACATGAATCTAAATTCAAATCTTACTTACCACTTAACTACTTATATTACTCTGGACAAGTTTTTTTAAGCTTTCAGTTTCTCAGATCTGTTACTTGGTAAGTAGGAAAGATAATACACATCTAAGAGGACTGCTGAAAGGATTGAGATAATATAAATAAAATACATACTGTCTGGCAGTTAGTAAACAATAAATATTAATTCATATTTTCCTTCTAAATAAAGCATTTAAAAACAATGTCTTGTCAAATGTGGGGAAAAAAATGAGCCTGATACCCACCAACCAGCTGTCAAGTTAGAAAGCACAAACTATTGTTCCCAACCTTGCCCCAGTTCTTATCCTAGAGAAGTTAGTTATCAACTTAATTTACTTTTCTCCCCCCACTTTTTATGCCTATTTCTATATTTAACACAAATGTATTCATATAATATGTACTCTTTTTGTGTCTGGCTTCTTTTGTTCAACCTGTGTTTGTGAGATTCACAGTACTGTTGTAATATATTGTTGTGTAACGTTGTAATCATTCTTTATTCCTATTTTATAGTACTTCATAGTGAAACTTGATGTACTTTCAAAAACAGCGGTAATGGGGCTGACATGTTAGCTCAGTTGGTTAGAGTTTGTAACACCAAGGTCAAAGTGCTCAGATCCCCATACTGGCCAGCTGCCAAAAAACAAAACAAACAAACAAAAAACTGTAAAGTTTAGCATTCCATGTAAGTGGCTAAAATGTTAAAATACCTACATTGTTATAACATTTAAGTAGTCATTTATATAATATTTTATTTGAACTTGTTGAGCATGTAATTCTACTTTTTAAAAACATACCTTTAAATTGTTTTATGTGCATATTTCATCTCTCCAAATGATCTGTTATGTCTTTTAGATGAGGAAACTTGTCAAGTGTTTGCCCTATTACCCATACAAAATACATTCAATATATCTTGAATCTAACTTAACAAAATTTATTTATACCTAACACAGAAAACATCGTGATAAGATTTCTGGAGCATTGAAAGAAGAATAAGACATTGTTACTGCTTTCAATGAGATCAGAATCTAAATGAAGAAACATAACTGATATGCCTAAAATAATCCAAGAGTGATACAAAACTGAATATTCATTTAAAAATATTTATCGTGCCAGTCAGGCAGCTGAGTGCTGAGGCCACGATGATGAATAAAACATAATCTCTAGACAAGCCTGAATTGGCTACATTTTCTGCTATCCTGTGGAAAAATGGAAGGGACCTTAGCAGAGCTAGAAAGTAACGCTCCTTAGAGAACCTCAACTGAGGTTCTTCAGAGTACCTCCAGATGATCTATGACAATTGACTATTAACCCAAGATTTTTAGAACAAAGAGAGGACTATACAAAGTAGACAGCTCCTACCCAAGACCATCAGAGCAAAATTCTTCTAGATGTCACACCCCCCTTTGCATTTCCATCTTTATTGATTACAGCTCTCGTGCAATTCCTGGCTCTTTTTTTCCTATGTGTGGAATTAGGTTCTTCAAAGCCAATTTGGGAATGAAGCTAATTGTTCTGCAGAGCTATTAAGCCAATCCAAGGGTCTGAATCCCCAACACCCTTGATGGACCATGTGTCTTTAGAGTCCTTTCTGGGGGAATAATAACTGGTGGAACAGATTCCTAAAGGTATCAATCCCATCAGCAAGAGTTGGACAATTCTAGGTCATCAACGAAAATCTGCCCCTCACTTTGGCTGACACAGTAAATAACAAGCCCGGGGGCACAACTGAATTTTCTTAATAGTTATAGTTAATAGATAACAGTTTAGTTATAGATAAGAGAATAGCTTTGGACTTTCCTCTGGCCAACCCAAACTATTGCTAACACTTCATGCTATATCTGAATTAATATTACAGGTGAAATAAAATGACCTATGTCTAAGCTAAAAGAAAAGGCAGCCTGGCTACCTAGGAAATAATTTATACTTGTTTTCTTGGTCAAGGCTGAAAAATCCTAGGTCTTGGTAGTTAAGCGCCTTCCAGTCCCTTCTTAAAATATTTCTAAATATTCTTGATTGTCTCATGGTCATTTAACGTTTATTGTCCAGAATCTCAAATGTTTTTTGCAGAGCTACTGTCCTGGCAGATGTTTCAAAAAATGATTCAAAGACCAAAAAAAAAAAAGAAAGAAAGAAATTATGCTAACACTTAAAACTGAAAATTACATCTGTACAAATGAAACCTCATCTTCTAGGAGAATCAACAGTAGAAGTGAAGGTCTGGACAATTCTTAATGATTTCTCCTGTAGCTTTAGCTAAGTGAAGAGCAAAGGTGGGAACTAAGAATAAAAAAAATCCACACTCCTAGGAAAAGACTGACTGTTCTTTAGCCATGGTAATGAGTAGCTACCAGAATTGGTTTTAAATTCATTCAATCAATAAACAACTTGCCTCATTGAACATGCTTTAGAAGCCAGCCAATCAATGACAGTCCTTGTTTCTGAAGTAGCCAGTTAGAAAGTAATCCATTCTTAACCCTCGACTTGGTGTTGTCAGCACCACGCTCAGCCAGTGAGCGAACCGGCCATCCCTATATGGGATCCGAACCCGTGGCCTTGGTGTTATCAGCACCGCACTCTACCGAGTGAGCCACAGGCCGGCCCCAGAAACTAATCCATTCTAATAAACACACCTGAGGGTGAACCAAACAACAGTCACAACCAAGTAGCCATACTACTACAGATGACATCATCCACTCATACTTTTGAACATCTGCCAATTCCTGAAGTCATACTTCACCAAAACCCTACATAAGATCAATAGTTCACTCTGCTTATGCCTAATCCCTGTACAGTTTTCTTAAAACAGTAAGTAAAAATTCAGCTTTGTCTTATTATTTCAGATACTGAAGGATGGTCTCATCATCCTTTGACACCCTTCAAGCTTCCCTTTTTTTTTTTTTTTTTTTCCCCCTTTTTGTCTTTTTTCGTGTCCGGCAACGGATCGCAACCCTCAGTGTCACGCCCATACCGGACCGGAACCGGCAACGGGATCGCAACCCTTGGTGCTGTGCCCACACATCGCTCAGCCAGTGAGCGGGAACCGGTCTGTATGTGGGATCCGAACCCTCGGCGGGAGCGCCAACGCACTCCCAAGCGGTGCACTGTAGCAGTGCGCCACCGGGCCGGCCCCAAGCTTCCCTTTTAATAAATACAAAAATCTTTAGAAATCTTTTGCTTTAATACATTTCCTTAGATGGTACAAAAATAACAATTTAGATTACCTTTGTTATGCTGAACTAATTTGGACACTGACAGAGTTTGGATGTGTAGTCCTCCCAAAACTCATGCAGAAATCTGATCCCCAATGTGGCAGCGTTGGGAGTTGTTTGAGTCATGGGGGTGGATCCCCTCATGAATGGATTAATGCTCTCCCTGGGGGTTGGGGGTAATGAGTGAGTTCTCACTTTATTAGTTCCCATGAGAGCTGTTTTTTTTAAAAAGACCCCATCACCTCCCCTCTCTCCTCTCTCTCTCTCTCTTACTTCCCCTCGCCATGCGATCTGCTTGTACCCGCTGGCTGCCTGCCACTTTCTACCATGATAGAAGCAGCCTGAGGCCCGTGCCAGATGCACCAGTCCCAGAATTATAAGCCAGATAAACCTCTGTTCTTTATAAATTACCCAGTCTCAAGTATTCTGTTATAGCAACACAAAAATAGACAAATACAGACATTTAGCTTTAAAGTTAAAGAGCGGTATGGTGGTAAATATTTATTTTTTAAAGTAGCTAAGCATTTTAAATTATAGGATCCTTTAGGTCAAAATTTTCGGCGTGAATATTCTGGGATCACAATCGACCAAGATTTTATTCTGTCAAATTTCCTGAGTAATGGTTTTTATGCTTTTCAATTAAGTGCTTTCACATAGCTATATTATAAGATTTTTTTTGTAAATGATGTGAAAATTCCTCTAAGTCATGTCTGCAATCTCAGCAGGACTCAGAACGCAGGCAGTAACATCTTAAGCAAAACACTTGAGAAAAGATGGCTCTGGTTCTACCTTCATCTTCATCAGGCTTGACAAGACTGAAAAGAGCTCTATTCCCAATTCTGTGCTACACAGGGATCCAGCATGCTGTGCCTCCAATAAAGCAGACAGTCATTTCATCTTCTGTGCATTACTGGCCTGAAGCCCATGTATACCTATCTAAAGGATTAATCGTAAATATGGATTTAGGCAAGTGTCTTCAATTTAATGTCCTACAACCTAAGCTATAACAGCATAATCACACTATTGTATCACAAAAATGCAATCACAAGGCTTTTAAAAAGGAATCTCAAAATTTCACCTGCTTCAACTTCCTACCTTAAGGTAACTATATTAATCAACTCCCAAAGTTAAAGTAGATATTTTTACAACTAGAAAAAAATTCTAGAACTATAGGTCTTCCCCTCACATCTCCTTTACTGTTCTCTTCACACTTCTCCCTCAAACCAAACTGACAGACAGAAACCAATTAAGAGACAGTAGCAGAAAAGTCACATTGGAAGAATACAGAGATCCTAACTTTCCAGTTGAAATCTGGTAGATTTAAATCCTGAGGATCTAGAAGAGAATGTGAATGAGATCATACAACCTGTTAAAAATCCCCCAGTTGCTTAGCTCTTTCCTTTGAAATGCCATCTGGGAAAAGGATTTGAGTTAACATTATAATAAAAAAGATAACCATTTTAAATAAGGGCTTACCATGAGCCAGGTACTTAAGCAATATAACTAGTGTGCAAGGAGGAAGTATTATCTTCATTTTACATGCAAGAACAATAAGACTCTAAGGAATTAAGCAACTTGCCAAAGGCTAAGCCAATTAACTTGCTCAGCTACTGGGTGGTTATCCTGGAATTCCAATTATGGTCACATTGCCACCATCTGGCTACATTCTTCCTTATTTAGAAGAGTGACTACCGGAAATGGAGCAGGGTATCAGAATCACGGAAAGGACTCTTAAAGCTAGTTCCATAGGTTCTTATTCCCTCCCTAACAAACTCATTGTCTCACAGATGATGATGATGATGATGATGATAGTGGTGGTGATAGTGATGGCATTAAAATAAGACAGTAATGATAATAATAGCATCTTACATGCATTGTTTCATTTCATCCTTGCAATAACCCACAAAGTAGGTCTATTAGCATCTTCTCACAGATGAGAAAACACAGTCCCTGAGAGATGACTGCCTAAGTTGACACAGGTAGTGAGTGGTGGAAGCCAGAGAGCCCAAGCCCTATAAGCTATCTCACACTGCATCAGAAGAATTCATCAGATCTCCCAAGTTTGTTGGGAGTGGAAAAATAAACTAAACTCTTTAGTTTGTTCTTCAATATCCTTCATGATCTCGCCAAAACCCGTAATTTTCAACCTTATTTTCCATCATTGCTTTTTATAACCCCTATGCTCTAGGAAATTTTTTGCTATTTTCAATAACATCCTGAGTTTTCTCATTCACCTGATACTACTCCTTTTTGCTCCTATTTTCTATAAATTCCACAAAGCAAAATTTTATCCACTATAAAACCTCCCTCCCCACATATAAAAACTCTTCCACTATTAACTTCCATAGCACTATGTCCTTCTCTCAGAACACTCATGACATATTTATGCCCCTGACTGGATTCTTACTTAACTTCAGTAGGCACAGATTCTGTGTAATTCTGTGAAATGCATACCCGTCTAAGGCAGAATGCCTGGCTGGGAAAAATGTAAAGATCTAATAAAACGAGAGTAAAGAGACGCTGTAAACGTTTAGAAGTTACCATCCTATAAACTATGACCTTCACCAAGAGCAAAACAAAGTATGTAACGTATTCTTGCAAAACATAAGTGTGGACTCTGGAGCCAGTCTCCATCTTGCTATGTAGACTTGGACAAATCACTTAACTTCTACATCAATTGCCTCATCTGTAAATAAGAAATAATAATAGAATTTATCTTACTGGGCCATTGTAAGAAATCAATGAGTTTATATACGTAAAGTACCTAGAACACTGCATGGCTCATAATAAACACTTCATAAATATTTTTTATTATTACTTTTGAAACTCTTTTGTTGATTGGAAAAGTGGCTCAGGTCACTAAATCATAAGAAAGAAATGCTGAAGACAGAAGACTTTCAGAAGGAACAACTTAGGTGATAAGCAGATAAACTGGCTTATATATGAGGACCATTACTAGTTCCCTCAGATCAAGAGGAGATATAACTAAACACTATAAAATAACATGTCAAATTATGGCAGAAATAGGTAAATATACACTTTCTAGGTAAAATAGACAGAATAGAACTAGGGTCCACCTGGGAACCTGAAGGAGATTGTTTTAGGTTAAACAAATTTAAGAATAGGTAGCTTCTAACTTAAAAATAGATCGATTCAAAATTAGCTATTTAGACATGGAATATACATGAGATATAAAGTCTAGGAGAGTAAGGCTCTCCAGATCCCAGAGGGACTTTTTAGGGTCAGAAGCTGAGGGCTGAGGGAATTAGGGGATCCTTGTTTGTGTCCTAAGCCTGGCCTGTTTCCCTTTTCATTGTACCAACTTGTGGCAGTTTCTTGCCCACCACCTCCACTGGTATGGGAAACATTATGGGGGAAAAAGGAATTTCATTTTGGACATGTTAAATGTGAGACATCTGCTCAACACTTAACTGAAGATACAGAATAGGAGTTCAGACTGGAGATATCAGTTTGACAGTAAGCAATGAAAGGGTGGTATTTGAAGCTTAGGGCACTCATCGGAAGAGTAAAGAAAAGAGTTCTGTAGTGAAAACAGGACCCAAAAGGAAGGTGAGTGGTGAGGAGATGAAAGGGGCCTCAGAGCATTGAATAACCAGCACCAATAATGAGAGAAAGGCAACAGTGAGGCCAACGACAATAATCATGATGAACTGCAGCTACTACCTCTATTGTAAACTTATTATGTTCCAGAAACTCTACCAGACACTTCTATCATAGTCCTCATTACTATCCTCTAAGGAAGAGAAAAAAATAGGACTCAGAGAGGTTAAGAAACTTGACGAAAGTTACAAAATAAGTAGCAGAGCAGAAGTTCGGACTTAAAGCATGACTCCAGAGAGCTCTGTGATCTTTCTGCAATGTTCTATTTACTGGGGGACTTATCTACACTCTTGTTTCTTTTATCCTTTGTATGTGATGACAATCTGGTTTATAAATAGTTTTCCTCTGTGGAAAACATTGATTTTTATATCTTCATAGTTAAAATAACAACACTGAATCATGTGAATACGACTTCAGAACTAAGATACTGTCACTGCTCCTTTTAGTAAGTATGCAGAAGTCACTGACCATATTTCTGCCCTGAGCATGTTCTACTAGATGAGAAATGAAAGATGTTTGCCTTTAATTTGCACTGTTTGTGCTGTGGGCATGTTCATATTACAAACATATATTTCAATGGCCATGAACTTTTATTATTTGTAAAACAGGAACACTTATTAGAAAATTCATTACTTAATATCCTCAGTATAAATTTTATTATGAGGGGCATTCACTTATTACGAGGGGCCTAGGCTTTGCTGAGAATAATTTTTTTTTTTTGAGAATATGAATCTATTGGGAAATACAAGATGGTGCAATTTGCATGCATATTTAAAGTTTAAAAACAAATATTACCTACTGAAACACAGTAATAAAAATTAAGGAGACTTCTGTTTTTAAAATTATATAGTAGTTTTTTTTTTTTTTTTTTTTTTTTTTTTTTT
>NW_007726583.1:47368-49193 GCF_000696425.1 Galeopterus variegatus
AAAAAAAAAAAAAAAAAAAAAAAAAAAAAAAAAAAATCTGCTTTTAAAAAAAAAAAAAAATTCTTTTTTTTTTTTTTTTTCCGTGTCCGGCAACGGATCGCAACACTCAGTGTCGCACCCGGTTCGCAACCCTCGGTGTTGCGCCCGCACCTCACTCAGCCAGTGAGCGGCCGGTCTGTATGTTGGATCCGAACCTTTGGCGGGAGCGCCGCCGCGCTTCCCAAGCGGCGCACTATGCAGTGCGCCACCGGGCCGGCCCAATATACTTCTTATTAATACTATATAATTTTGCGGCCGGCCCGGTGGCGCACTGCTACAGTGCGCTGCTTGGGAGCGCGGCGGCGCTCCCGCCAAAGGTTCGGATCCAACATACAGACCGGCTCCCGCTCACTGGCTGAGCGAGGCGCGGGAGCAACACCGAGGCTTGCAATCGCGTTGCCGGTCCCCGGTCCGGTACGGGGGCAACACTGAGGGTTGCGATCCGTTGCCGGACACGGAAAAAAAAAAAAAAGAAGTATATTATTATTTTGCTAAGAGCAGATTTATATTTATATTTATATTATATTTATTGATATTAATTTGAGTTTTTCAGCAACCATAATATATATATGAGGGTACTTCAAAAAGTTCATGGAAAAATATAATTAAAAGATAATATGAATCTTTCCATGAACTTTCTGAAGTACCCTTGTATTCTAATTCCTCCTCCTAAAAGAATCTATTAAAGTACTTTCAAAGAATGGAAGTAAGACATAGGCACAAAATTCTAATATTGTACAGAATTAAGTCTTCTCTGGCTGTTTCATGCATTTAAATCTAACCCCCTACAACTAAGAGATTGATCCTAAAGGGCAGAGACAATGCCTTCTATTTCTTCTGTACAGTGACCAGCATAGTACTTGCCAGTATGCACAATTTTCAACTTTACCTGCTGAGAATTTGTTGTTATTCCACCCTTTAAAGGAAATATTTAGTCTCTCCATGTAAAAACATAGATACAGGCAGGAGCAAATGTTTTCTACAGCCAAATGTTCATAATGAATTTCTGATGGAATCTGGTGTTGCTAGAATTTTAGTAGGTACCTTAATCTAATTTACTGTATGAAACATTCAGTGCCTAGATTAGTGAATTAAAATTTTCATTTAAAAATGATTTTAATTCATTGTTTACCAATTATACTAACAATCACTTTATTGGAATTCAATAGGTACCAAGAGCCAGAAAAGTCTCATTTTTCTTTTTCACTGGGTATTTTAAAGCAGAAAAAATATTAACATACTCCATATGTACCTATAATCATCATCATAAGAAAATTTGTAATAGTAAACCAAAAGGGTTTTTTGTTTTTGTTTTTAATAAAATGACTAAAATAAATAGTGAATTATAAAAATAATGAGATTTGAATGGTAACAAACTTATTCATATTTGAGATCACCCATCTAATTATATAGTCTTTTTCCCTTCCTCTTTCAGTTTGTCTAGGGATCATCTTTTTGCCTATTATAAGATATGCCATACAAACTTTATGCTTTTGTCTTTTCACAAAGGATGCATATCTAGGATTTCCAACACAAAAGGGAACTAGTAGAAGCCTTAAATTAAATAGGGAAACGAACCAAAACGTACTGCTGTTCCTTCTTTGATCAAGAGATTGTGGCGCACTCGGGAGAGTGCAGCGCTGGGAGCGCAGCAGCGCTCCCGCCACAGGTTCGGATCCTATATAGGGATGACCAGTGCACTCACAGCGCTCACTGGCTGAGCGCGGTGCGGCCGGTCTCAAAAAGGACAAAAAAAAAAAAAAAAAAAAAAAAAAAAAAAAAGATT
>NW_007726583.1:49372-74981 GCF_000696425.1 Galeopterus variegatus
AAAAAAAAAAAAAAAAAAAAAAAAAAAAAAAAAAAAAAAAAAAAGATTGTCAGTATGCTTCTTTGGTTAATAGTTGTCTTTGTACCTTCTCAGGTTTATTATGCTGTCAAGGTACTATATCTTCGAAAAAGACACAAGGGAGTAAGGTAAACAAAGAGACAGAAAACCCTGAAAAAGTAAGACTCCCTTTTTTACAACTCAGAAGGAAGGCCAACAAGGTCTTTAACAACTTGGAATTCTATAACGTTTTGATTTCATAAATTAACAGGCTTTCAGCAGTCAATGAAACATCTGGATAAGTAAGGTATGAAGGCAAGGGAAATCATGCTTAGAGAGAAAGAGCCCAATCATTTCTAAGTTTGCAGAAGAAAACAGACTCTACTTCTACAAAATCAAAATTGTGGGTCCAATGGGCTAGTTTGACATGGATGAAAAATTACATTCTAAAACCAATAATTGTATCCTTAACCACAGCTACTAGTCTCATAAATGCTGACTAATGGTATAAAAGGTATAATGGATAATACAGGATGGCTAGCTTGGTACCAGCCCATCTTTATTGTTGAAGAAAACAAACTCAAAATGCAATGTGACAGTGCTGTATCAAATATGAACGTTTCAACACATTACTCTGGTCTTGATATGTTTCAACTATTCTGATTGCTCTGGGGACTGCACAAGAACATGAGAAAGAGTAGAATCCATCACATCTACTAACTTTGGTTCACTGGCCTTAATGTCACATAACACATTTGATACGTTTCTTCTAATATTAAGACACACAATAAGTACCCCAAACAATGTAATTTGTAACACATAAGTAGATTTTTTATTTTAAAAAATAGTTTTTAAAAATGGAGTTAGTGTGTGTCAAGGGCAAATTAGGAAACCGATTCATTCATTCCAAATCCCAAACAATTTCAAATTAAAATTGATTTTTTACTTTTCACTTGAATTAAGAAACAGTCAGCTAGCTACAGGACCAAAAGTAGAGAGCTCTGAAAAAACTCCTATGTTAACATCTGAAATTTAAAACATTAATTTTTAAAAACTCCTTATTATGGAAAAACTCAAACATTTACAAAAGCAGACAGAATAATATAAATTCACCCCACCAGAATAATATAAATTACCATCGCTCAGCTTCACCTATTATCAACTCATGACCAATTTTACCCTTACCCTTTCCTTTCTCTAGATATCAAGTCATTTTATCTCTAAACATTTCAGTAAAACTTTACACTCTTAACCAACTGTTGTTAGAATTTGTGGAGTTTTGTGTTTTATTTTTCATTGCCTTTCATTTTGAATACTTATATCAGTGTGAGAGAGGACATCAGCGTTTATTGAAAACAAGGAGAAGAAAACTTAGATATTTTTAATTCTTCTGGAATGTCTGGTACGTAAATACAGTTGTAAAATATTTTCCTCCTTCCAGAGGAGGAAGAGAGAGAGATGGCAAGATATAGTCATTCAGTTTAACAAATGTTAATTGAGTGCTAGGGATGGAGCTAGGTGCTGTAGATACAAAAATGAGTAAAAAAACCAGACCCTTTCTCTAGAATGGGTAAGAAAGACACATAAACAGATAATGTCAATATAATATGGAAAAGACTAGGACAATAGTATTCACAGGGTACTATGAGAAATAGAGAATAAGGACACTCAGACCAAATTAGACATTCAAGACAGGCTTCCAGGAAATGACATATTACTAAATGCAAAAATGTGCAAATGATTGTTACTATGTCATTAAAATAAGTCCAATATCAAGTTTCCTTCAGATTTCCTTCATTTAGTTGGTTGAGGAATTAGGAGAAGGCTTTTCAGAGGATATTAGTTTGGGAAGAAAGTAAAACACCAAGAATCCAAAAAACAACTACTATATCATGACCTGTGAGGAATACCAAAGAGAAAAAACATGATCTGTACCCTCAAGGAGGCAGGAATATAGACGGTGAGAAATTAAACATGCATTAGGAAACCTTACTATACAATATTAAATCAAAATATAGAGTTTAGGGATGAGAAGAGTGGTGTGGATGGAAATCTTTGAGTAAGTGCTGTGACTTAAACCAAGGTTTTTAATATAAACTTAATCCAGGGGCTGGCCAGTTACCTCAGTTGGTTAGAGTGCAGCCTTATAATACCGAGGTTATGTGTTAGTATCCCTGTACCGGCCAGTCGTCAAAAAAAATTTTTTTTTAACCCAGATTAAAAAAGGAAGCCAATCAAGTAAAGAATATTAAAAGATGAATCTTAAGTGACCAAGGACTCTTTGTCTTTAAAAAGTTATGTCTTAATTCTGTTCACTTTTGGATTGATTGATACAGTCTGGGGAAGGTTAAGATCTTTTATCTAAACCTCAAGAAGGTGTATTTATTTGAATGTGCATGTGCTTTATATGTATGTTTATGTATTATTAGTGTCAGAGCAAGAAGATTTGATCTGAGAATTTACAATCTGATTCTGAGCTATTACATTGGAATAATGCACAACATCAGGCTGTAAAAGAAAAGATCCACTCTGGCAGCTACCTGATTCGTGGGGAAAAATAAAAAGTAAAACCCATAAAAATGAAAATTGTGAAAGATACATAAGAAAACTCAACCAACCCTATAAGACAAAGAAAAAATATTTTCCAGATGTCATTCAAAGATCAATGGCACACCATTTTTAATTCTATGTATGCATAATAACAACAACAGCACCAGCTAACACTTATTGGCATCTACTACATAGAAAGCTTTTTTCCTAAATTACTCTTTCCTAAACTCCAGTTTTTCAACCTTCACTGGTGAGAATTTAGGTCAGAGGTTATTAAAACAATGCATGAAGGTATACTGTGAATACAGGTTGAAATATAATTTTTTTTATAAATTCAGAAAAATTACTTACATACTTTATCGACCTAAGTGAAATGATGTACGATAATATGTTGGCATAGAACCATAAACATAAACGTCAAATCAATCCATGAGGCTACGAGGTAGAGTTGTAAATAGGAACATGCTCTAGAAATGGCATGTTTATCAACCTAAGATTAGTTTCTGAATAATTCCCATGGGATTGACGAATGCATCTTTTTCATAATACATGCATAGAGAACAGCATAAAACATAACTGATAATAAATGATCAGGTCATATATAGCAATAAAAGTGGCCAACAGCACAAAAAAGCATTTTGAAATAACTTCTGTCCCAACTAAATACTAGAAAAATATTATTCTCCAGGTAGAGTTAGTTTTTCTTCCAAGTTTTTCTTTCAAGCACTCCATATAGCTGTACCCAGTATTTATATTACATTATAATTATTAGTTCATATGTAGTCTTCCCTCCAGACTACAAGTTCTTGAAGACAAGCTCCGAATTTATTCCCTCTGGGACTTAAAAGCCATCTTACATCTAGCAGAATGACAATTTAATGAATAAATAATAAATGAATGATTTGATATGTAAATTTTAATAAAATCTAAGGCACTATAAAGCACTATAGAAAATTAAAAATCTCAAGTTGCAAGAGTTTTACTATTTTAAGAACACTCTTAATTTCCCTTATCTGGCATTTTAAAAACATTTTTTAGTTGACACATATTAATTGTACATATTTATGGGGTATAGAGTTATATTTCAATAAATGTATACAATGTGTAATGATCAAATCTGGGTAACTGGCATATTCATCATTGCAAAAATTTATCATTTCTTTGTGATGAGAACATTTGAGCCCCTCTCTTCTAGCCATTTGAGAACATACGATAAGTAGATGCGTAGCACTACAGTAGACCACTTGAACTTATTTTTCTGATCTAGCTGTAATTTTGTATCTCCTATCCAACCTCTCCCTATCCTCTCCATCCTCCTCCCTTTTCTAGCCTCTAGTAACCACAATTCTATTCTATACTGTCATACTCTCAGCTTTTTTTTTTTTTTTTCCTTTTTGTCTTTTTTCGTGTCCGGCAACGGATTCACAACCCTCAGTGTTGCACCCGCACCGGACCGGACCGGCAACGGGATTGCAACCCTCGGTGTCGCGCCCGCACCTCGCTCAGCCAGTGAGCGGGAACCGGTCTGTATGTGGGATCCGAACCCTCGGCGGGAGCGCCGCCGCACTCCCAAGCGGCACACTGTAGCAGTGCGCCACCGGGCCGGCCCACTCTCAGCTTTTTTTTAAAAAAATTTTTTTAGCTCCCACAAAGGAATGAGAACATGCACCTTACCTGGAATTTCAGGCCTTTCTATACCAGCTCTAATCTACCTTCTTAATCTTATTTTTGTGTATTCTTTCCTCTTAGTTCCTGTATATGAATTACTTTTTCTAGCACAGTTCTATGCTTTCTCACCTCTGTGTTTTAATTAAGTAATCTCCAAAAGTTTAAGATGATACACCTCTCTCAGTTTAAAGTATGTGAGCATACTTAACACTGTGCTATATATTATGTTTAGTACTAAGCAATCATAAAAATAGAAAACAGACATCTTAAATGAGGTTAAAAAACATAAAAAGAAGTGTTAATCTTTTTTACGTGCCCACAATGCATTGATTCACTGATTTACAAAAGAACAAATGTCATAGTGTTTTGTGAGAATTAAGTGAATTAACACATGTAATGCACTTAGAATAGTGCTGCCCATACAGGAAACACTATACATGCCAGTTAATTTCATTACCATCATTATCATCAATGCAGTTTCTTTTGACTGAAATAATGTCCCATACCTACCCTCTACCCTCATTACTATATGTCAAACCCCTGAAGGCCAAAATCAAATGCTATCTCTTCAAAGAATTATTTGAATCCATCTCTTAAGGGATTAGGACTTCTCACTGTAGGAGGTATCAAATCTACAGAGTTTACCAAGAAGTCATGCCCAAGAAGCCAAGATAAAGCTAGAATAGTTAGAAAAATTAAGGATGGGTTTATGGAAAATGAGGTAAGTGAAAAAAGATGCAATTATTAACCTCAAGAAAAATAAAATACAGAAAAAGGAAATACAGTTATAGTAAATTATCTGGCTCTACACTACATGGGAAAGATGGGACATTATAACAAGCCCCCAAGTCCTCAACTTTATTAGCAAAAGGCTGAAGAAGATTAATCATAAATTATAAATTTAGATATATTACTTTAAAACTTATAGATAAATACTAGAAGAAACAGCTAAAATATTTCAAAGTGATTATCTGAGGGATGGGATTGGAAAGGTAGAACCTTTTATTTAGTACCATTCAATTTCAAAATTTTGTACAAGTATTATATTGATCGCACATTTTGAAAGTAAAAGCAATTTTCTTAAGTTTTAAAGTTAAAGCTTTCACATAAAGATGGCAAGTTGAATACAGTCATATCTTGCTTAACAATGGGATATATTCTGAGAAATGCGTTTGGCGATTTCCTATTTGTGCAAACATTACAGAGCGTACTTACACAAACCTAGGTTGCATAGCCTGCTACACACCTAGGCTATATGAAATAGCTGTTATAATCTATTATGGGACCACTGTCATATATTCGGTCTGTCACTGACTGAAAGGTTGTTATGCAGCACATGACTGTATATACATTTAACTCTATTCTCTCCAAAAACCTCTGTAAAGAAACAGAGAAAATATTTAGAAAGGCATGGAAATCTCCTAGGAAGAAGAGAAAAAAGATAACGAAAAAGAATGAGAAAATATAAATTTAATGCAAGAGTTCCAGGAGCCAAATAATAAGATTCCAAAACAAAAAAGAGAGAGATAATGACCAAAGAAAAAAATTCAATAAATTTCCCTAAAACTGAAGAACATGAGTTTTTAGATTGACAGGGTCAAACAAAACAGACAAAATACACCCATACGAGGGTACACCAACATGAAATTTAAGAACTCCCAGGGCACATCAACATGAAATTTAAGAATAAATAAAAAGAGAAGATTGTGCGAGCTTCCAGTGAGATAAAAGAAGTTATGTATGATGGTATCAGAAACAGGAATGGTGCCTGACTGTTTTCAATGGTAACAGGAGGAGCTCAAAGGCAATGAAGCAATGCCTTCAAAATTCTAAAAGAAACAGAATTCTACATCCACTCAACCTAGCAACTGAGAGGGTGGAATAAAGCATTTTAAAAAATGCAGTCTTGAAAAATTTACTCCCATGCCTTCTTTCTCAGGAACCTATTGGAAGATGTGTTCATACAAAACAAGAGAACCAAAAAAGGGATAAAATCCAGGAAACAGAAAATACAAAGGTTTTAAGTGGTCCTGAGCTCACTGGCTTAAGAAGAGCAAGTCAATGTGAAAGCATTCAGTTGATTTTTGAAATGGCAAATATATCATGTGCTTTTGATTTACATATACTTCTACAGCAGTCTGAGCATAAAAGAGATTTCAAGAGGTTTTAACTCTTACCTGTAACACAGCAGCAAATAAGTATACTACTACGAAGATTATAGTTAAAGAAGTATGACCACTTTTCATCAAATGAATAGTATAGAGGAAAATTAAATGTCCAGGAATAACTAAAAGCAGTAGAACTTGGGCAGACTTATTATTTACTCCTGTAATATAAAATGCAAAAGTCATTAAAACAAAATCATATTTTGGTTAATAATAGGTCACAGTTATTAAAGTTTGAGGATTACTTTCTAGTTATTATACTTCATAGCATCACATAAAATTAAATTGCTGAAGAAGAATTGCAACTAGTTACAATTCACTTAATTCTTTGAAATTCCCAATATAATATTATATGTTAATTAAATGAAAGGTAGTTGATAAAAACTTGCTGTGAAGAACACTGGTCAGACTTCAATATCTATCATTAAAAACAGAGAGAAGACAAAATAGAAAACATAAAGTTCTTAAGGTACTGGAATGTTTTAATTTTACTTATTCCTTTAGGGTTCTATCACTGATATTACAAGGCTAGACATTTCTGATCTTCATCTGAAAGTCAATAATCACATTTATTTTCATTAGGAAAAAAAGTGACAAGAATTGTAAGATTCAAAATTATATTCTTAGTTTTTTTGGCAATCACATGCCTGGCTGAGATAAATAATGCACTATTCCTTGTAACTGAGGTCATTCCCTTTCATCCTGTTTGTTTGGGAGCAAATGCCTACATTTAGAAATGCCAAAAAAACTAATACAGAAAAGACAGCACATCTGTCTCCCTAAATCACTTCAATATTTTTTTTTTTGTGTATAAGGTTCCTCTTTCCTAACTAATAAGATATTCTAGAGAGAAGAATAAATCCTCACCAACTGCAAAATTAACACAAATGACTTTCTGTTCACTTGAGATTCGCTCTCAGAAATAGGAAAGTTGTATAGCACTCATAAACAAAATATATACTCAACAAATATTGCCTGCCTATAATCTAAGAGAGCAGTAGTTCCTTAAAATATGCAAAAATCTACAAGCCCATACCTGAACCAAAAAAAGTTTTAAATGGATAGTAACAACCTTTGGGTTCATCAGGCAATTCTCCTGGAATGCTATGTAAATGGAGGTAAGTAGAAATCCTGCTAGCCTGAATGGCCACCAAATTACCACCAATACCTGAAATATAAGAAAATAAAGTAGTTATCTTCATATTTTTAAACAACTTGCATAAATTCAACTAGAAGCGAGCCTCTCTATGGGCCAGTAAAAATATAAGCCATATTCTGAGCCAATAAAACAAAATAAGGCATTCTTCTGAAATATTGATTTATTTACTGCTGAGGTAGACATTCCAAAGGCATAAAATCATTGTTATGAAAGTTTCATTCATTATTTTTTCAAACCTATCTGATATAAGGCAGATCAAAGCAGATAATTTTTAAAAATTATTATCACAACCAAGATATCAAATTAGGTAACAAGATGTTTCATATTTATCATCTTAAACAAGAGGGAAAATAACCTATATTTATTCAAATAGACATAACTTGATACATATCAGCTTATCGGTATAAGCCACTGAAAAAGATACTAGAGAAAGTCACCTTTTTACCTAGATTATCTTCTCATATACTCAGAGGCAGAGGAGTTGATGCTGAGACATGAATTTCAAAAGGCGGTAAGCCCCTCTAAGGTGAGACAGAACACTCAAATTGTTTCTCCCTTCACAGAGTATAGGAGAAAGAGGTAGTAGCCATAAAGCAAGTAGGAAGAAAACAACTGAAAATTTCAAATTCTTAAATACTGAGTGTGGGCTAGCACAACCATTTAGAATACATGAGAGCCCTAGACACAAAGAAAGTCCACATTCATTTGCCATCTATTTTCACAAGCCTCCACTAGGTGCTCATGAGACAAACTGAGGCAGGGCAGGAGACTTGAGAGAGCCAACCTCAGCAGCATACAGGCAAGAAACCTCACCCATTTCTGAACCCCTCTCTCATATGAAGCAAATGCTGCTTGGAGAGGTAGAAGAAATACTCCAGCTACCTGGTCCCAGGCAAAGATTAGTTACCACTGGAGGAAAAATACAAGTAAAAGCTGTCTGCTTCTACAGAGTGGAACAAAAACTTCTGCTCAAGACCAATCTGGCAGAGTTTGGCTGCCAAAAGTGGGAGGGTAGAAACATTGAGAAAGCCCTGAGGACCAGGTACACAGAGCTCTGAGGACCAGGTATACAGAGACTGTCTAAGATTGAGAATAGAGCAAGAGAATCCCAAATCCCATCCTATGCCTTGCTCTTTGTAGGAGGCATCAACAAATTACCATTAGAAGAAGAGCAAGAGTACAGACAGTTAAGCCTTCCATGCTGCACACATACAGCACTCCCAGCTTCACCCTAAGCATAAGGTAGCAGGAGCCCGCCAATAAAAACAATTTTAAGTTCATGGTGCACTAAAGGTAACTATAATAACCACAAAAAATAAACCCAGTTCAACTACTGACTTGATTAACAACTCAATCCTCCATACTAATGACCTATCAGAAGAAAATGACTGCCAATTTCTAGGCATAATATTTATCTCAATCTCCAATGGCCTTTTATATACAATGTCCAGCATTTGATAAAGAATTACAAGACAGTAAAAAGCAATAAAGAAAACAGACTATTAAAAGAGTTAAGAAGTCAACAGAACCAGACCCAGTGATCAGTCAGCTGTTAAAAGCATCTGATGAGAACTTTAAAGTAACCAAGATTAATATGTTAAAGAATCCATGGAAAAGGTGTACAACATATATTAAAAGATGGGGGACTGGCCAGTTAGCTCAGCTCATTAGAGCACAGTGTTGTAACACCAAGGTCAAGGATTTGGATCCCCATAATGGCCAGCCACCAAAAATAAATAAATAAATAAAAAACAAAAGATGGGGACATAAGTTAAAAGTAAAAATATGGAAAAAGATATGCCATGTATGCAAACACTAATGAAAAGAAAGCTAGAGCAGCTTTCTTTCTAACATCAGGAAAGAAACCAGACATAGCAAGGAATATTACCAGAGATAAAGATGGACATTGAATAATACTTAAGAAAGTCAATTCATGAAAAACATATGACAATCCTAAATGTAGATGCACCTAAAAATAAATCTTCAAAATACATAAAGCAAAAAACAGTAAATCTAAAAGGAAAAATAGACAAATCTGTGTTTATTCTTAGAGACTTTACCTCTCTCTCTCTCATTAACTGATACAATACACGGATTTTAAAAATCGACCACTATGTAGAAGACTTTAATAATACTATCAGCCAATTTGATCTAAATGAGATTTATAGAACACAACCATCCAACAACAGCAGAATATACTTTACACATGCACACATGGAACATTAATGAAGACAGACTATATTATGGGCCATAAGACAAGTCTCAAATTCCAAATGATTGGAACATGCAAAGTATGCTGCTCTCTGGCTACGATAGAAAAGATAGATATCTGGGAATTCCCTCAAATATATGAAAAGTAAACAATACACTTCTAAGTAACCCACAGGTCAAAGAAAAAATTGGAAGGAAATTTGGAAAATATGTTGAATTTGATGCAAATGAAAACACAACATATTGAGGTAGGTGGGAAGCAAATAAAGCAGTACTTAGAAATTTACAGCATAAAATACTCAAATTAGAAAAAAAGGTCTCATATCAATGATATAAGATTCATACCAAAAAATAGAAAAAAAGAAAAAATTAAACTAAAAGAAAGCATAAAGATGGAATAAAATTATAAGAACACAAATTAATAAAATAGAAAACAGAAACAACAATGAAAAGAAATGAAACCAAAAGCTGATTCTTTGAATAAATCAAGGAAAAAAAAAGAGAAGATACAAATTCCAGTACCAAGAAAGAGAAGTCATCACTGCTGACTGTACAAGCATTAAAAGGATAATGTAGGAATATCATAAACTTAAAAAAGTACTAAACAATTAGCAAATCAAATCCAGCAAAATATTAAATGTATAACACATTACAACCAAATCGAACTTATCCTAAGAATGCAAAGCCAATTTAATATTTGGAAATAAATTAATGCAATTCACATATTAACAAACGAATAGAGGAAAAAATAATGATTGTATGAATAAATGCAGAAAAATTTATAAAATTCAACATTTAGCAAACTAGGAATCAAGGAGGACTTCTTTAACCTGATACACACACATACACACACACACACAATCTGCCCTCCATATCCATGGGTTCTGCATTCACAGATTGAACCAATCACGGATAGAAAATATTTGGGAGAAAAGTTCCAGAAAATTTTTTCTTGTCATTATTCCCTAAACAATAAATACAGTATAACGACTACTTACATAGCATTTACATTATATTAGGTATTATAAGTAATCCAGAGATGATTTAAATCATACAGGAGGTTGTGCACAGGTTATATGTAAATACTACAGCATTTAATGTAAGAAACTCACGCATCCATGGATTTTGGCATAGACGGTGGTATACTGGAACCAATCCCCCACAGATACCAAGAGATGAACTTTATGTATGAAATCTGAGATATAATAAAGGAGGTACTGCAGATCAATAAATAGTGCTATAGACTTTTCTAAGTAGTGCAAAAATAATTGGTTATTAATATGCAAAAAAACATGAAATTTGATCCCTACCTACACACCATGTCCAGGTGAATTAAAGACATAATATGAAAGGCAAAATTACTAAGTTTTAGTAGATAATATAGAATGAATGGGAAGAATTTTTTTACAAAATAGAAAAACAGAACTATGAAGGAAAAGAATGATAAATTTGACTGCAGTGTAATTAAAAACTTCTGCTCTTCAAGAGATGCTGTAGAGAAAGTGAAAAGACAAGCCACAGAGTGGGAGAAGATCTTCACAACACCTGTCAAAGGACTACTATCCAGAATATATATGAAGAACCCCTACAAACTGACAGAAAAAGGAACAAAAGACTTGTATAGATAGTTCACAAAAGAGGTTATTCCAAATTGTCAGCAAACATATGAAAAGGTGCTCAACCTCATTCTGTGTGTAAGCACAGAAATGCAAATAAGAGCACAATAAATGTCATTTTACACCCATCAGATTGGGCAAAACTTTTAGCCTGAAAACATCAACTGTTTGTAATGACATGGAGCAACAAGAACTCTTACACAAAGCTAGCAAGCATGTAAACTGTTATCCCTTTGGAAAACACTTTGGCATTGTGTAATAGAGTTTTTGGTGTGCATACCCTACAACCTGGCAATTCTACTCTTAAATAAATACTCAAAGAAATGCCACATATGTGCACCAGGTGGAATAATGAGATCTGAAAGAAGTATGAAATCAAAAGAATGGAACGTCTTTTTAAAAATTCATGTAGTACTCCATTTGAATCACAGTGAATATACTGGAAAGGGATATTTTTGAACAAGAAGAGTTAGAGGACAATTTTAACTCTTTAAAATTGTCTGAACCAGGTGCTAGGAGTCAAAAGCTTTGGTGACATCAGAGAGAATCAGAAGGCAGCAATCCTCTGACCAGGATTATTACCCTTTGCTGATACAAGTTACCTGGAAGCAAGATAGATTTACCTTAAAAACTGAGGTGAGACTACCTTGTCTTTTTAGTAATGGATTGTTATGTGGTGATAGGCTGTTGCTGGATGACAAGTTCTTTGCTTGATAACCTAGGATGTGATTTTTAGGACCCAGCAAAAGGGAATTTACTATGGAGAAATCCAGCCCTAGCAGCCTCCAAATCTGAGCAGTTTATATGGGATACACATAAGTATTATGCTCAGAAATATAGATTGAGTGATTTTATTCAAAGTCAGTCTATATCACCTATATATATTACCTATACATTGCCTGATACCTAGTGACGTTTTGGCATTCATGGCATCCTAATAATGCTAATTTGTTATTGTGAAAATAAGAATTTAATATTTTTTAGTCACAGAAAAAAATACAAGAAATAGAAAAAGCATGAACTCCCCCCTTTCTAAACTGAGAGAGTAATCTCTTTTTGTGCCAATGCATCAAAAATAAAGCAATTTAAAAATTATATTTTTGAAACTGAAATTATGATGACTTGACCTTAAAGTAAATGTAGCTTCACAATTTCCTTATACATCTCATTTAGTAAATAACAAACTCATTAAAAGCAAAAGCTTAAGATAAAATGCAGGTCATCATTAAAATGTTTAAAAAATGGATCCCAGGGAGTTCTAAAAAACTTTCCAAAGGAAAATAAATTTCTTCAAAAAAGTGTTTAAAAGTCACATTGACTAGTTAGAACAATTAAGGCATGTAAACGCAGAGCTCTGTTCTCTGCAGAGTTCTGACTCTGACTCGTATCATCTGGATCTGAAAACTGCCTCAGCCACTTAACTACAACTTCACTGATATTTAACCTCTTGGAGCTTCCATTTTCTGAAAATGAGGATAATTTAATATCTACCTCATAAGGATGTTAAGAGAGTTAAATAAAACAATGCATTACATGATAAATGCTTAGCAGTTTCCAGACATGGTAAAGGCTCCAGAAATGTTTACTACTACTACCACTACTACTACTACTACACAATCTATACAAATAATTTGATTCTGACATGTTTTTTTAATTGTAGGTCCTGACACTTAACTTGCTGGAAAACTTATCTGTGAAAAGATGTCCAGGAACTGTGCTGCCTTTCAATTCATATATTATTTTGTTTTAAAAAATAAGAAAATAAATCACTTGGTGCTCATATTTTCGATAATCATTTAAACTGCCTTCTGTTTACTCAATGAATTTTCCACTAGAAGTCAGTGATGACTATTTTTAAAAGTCTGGATTTTCTGGGCCAGCCCGGTGGTGCACTGCTACAGTGCGCTGCTTGGGAGCGCGGCGGCGCTCCCGCTGAGGGTTCGGATCCCACATACAGACCGGTTCCCGCTCACTGGCTGAGCGAGGGGCGGGCGCAGCACCGAGGGTTGCGATCCCATTGCCGGTCCCGCTCCGGTACGGGCGCGACACTGCGGGTTGCGGTCCGTTGCCGGACACGAAAAAAGACAAAAAGGGGAAAAAAAAAAAAAAAAAGTCTGGATTTTCTGGGCCGGCCCGGGGGTGCACTGCTACAGTGCGCGGCTTGGGAGCGCGGCGGCGCTCCCGCTGAGGGTTCGGATCCCGCATACAGACCGGTTCCCGCTCACTGGCTGAGCGAGGGGCGGGCGCAGCACCGAGGGTTGCGATCCCATTGCCGGTCCCGCTCCGGTACGGGCGCGACACTGCGGGTTGCGGTCCGTTGCCGGACACGAAAAAAGACAAAAAGGGGAAAAAAAAAAAAAAAAAAAAGTCTGGATTTTCTAAATCTGACCTCATTTTCTAAAGTAAAAAATTAGACTAGAACATTGAATAACTGGCATGTATTGATACTCATCTGATAGTGGTACACAAGCAAGACCAGTAACTTATACCTCTAAGTCAAAGTAAATTAATATATCCTAACAAGTGAAAGTAGGAGTATATATACTACATAATGCAAGCATTTTCACAATGAGTTACTGACAACCAAAAAAAACAGCATTGTAATCATTCATGGATTTCTCCTCACAGTGCCCAAAAGAAGAAGAATCTAATGTTAAGAATTATACCTAATGGAAAACAAAAGATTGCATTCAGAAACATTTTTCAATGCCAGATATTTTCCATAGGAATGCATAAATTGCAGTTTTCTTTTCATCTTCATTTACTCTGGGCATTCTCTCAGGGGTAATGTTCTGTGTAGTATTTTATTAGATATGGAACATGTCAATGCAAATGAAGGAAGCAAATGCTATTAGGCCTGAGAATTTCTACTCTAGTTACAACTTCCCTTGGACTGAGTTTGAAACAAAAAGCTACTAATGATTAGTTGCAGCTCTCTTCTAAAGCCCACAAATTTGTTGGTAGAACTTTACAGAACTACTTTTATCATTTCTTTGCTCCCATGCAATAGACTAACATAATGATAAAAAATATAAATAAACCCTTATAAATAATCATCTAATCATTTTATCACACTGTAGCCCAGGAAACAGACATAATTGATGTTATAGTTGCACCAAACTAAAAATAAAATGAATTAAGACTTTTATAAAGATACCGATATACTTTTTCCAGATAAAGTAAATAAAGCTAAAATAAACAACAAAATTAATGAAGGGACTAATTGAAGTTTTAACCTCTCATGGTCTCATCATGATCACTGATTATATTTTTAAATTACGGCAGAAATACTACCTTGGAACAGCTGTGTCTTTAATGTCAAAAAATGCTTTCTTGCTATTGTGACATATACTATGTTTCCATTAAGAGCTAGTCCATCAGCATTTCTTCTAAATTAAATTATTTAGAAACTAATTGCATTATTAAAATTAGTGGAGAGCATCTAAAGATTGTCTCATATAAATTAAAACCATTAGTAAAAACAGCTTGTCAATATACTAAAAATAATTAGCCCTCAGTACACACAGGACCTGATTTTAAGTGCTTTATGCTTACAATAAGCTCTGCTGATGATATAAAGTTTGACATCAGGAAGAAATTATCAGAAGATTCATTTAGGGATTGCTTTAAAATCCAAATTTGTGTTTTGTTAAATTTAGAAAGGAAATATATGTTTCTAGTAAATATTTAGCATATGTGTCATAGAATATATTTCAAATTCTGTCAAAAACTCTTTTGCATATCCCCAAGGAAAACTAAAACAAAAGTTCATTTTCTTAAAAAGTAAATCTTTATAATCAACAATACAACAGATCTACCACCTTCCATATAGAAAAACATATGGTAGCCACCTCTTTATGCCACTGCATTTTTACATATCCTCCTTTCAAGACTCCTTTTCGGAACTCGCACGCAAGCAGCTGTGGGCAGCCCCCACCCAACAGATGGCAGAAGCGTGCACGGGACCTTAGGAACCACAGGCAGCCCCCACTGCTGCTGCAGACACCACTTCCACAAAGATGGCCCACCACAGCCACTGCTGCCACAAGGGAAGCTTGGCAGCACAGTAGCAGCCACTGCCACTGTTCAGGCAGCCCACTGACCACTTGACTCCACTGTCACCAGTACAGCCCAGGGAAAAAGGTGAGTGAGCCTAGACATGCAACCCAGTGGCCCAATCCACAGAGGAAATAATTATGCTTCCACACATGGTAGCACACCTGTCGGTGGGAGGTATATATACAGACCACAAAACTGCCTTGATCCAGTCAAGGACCCCCCCCCCCCCAAAGTGCAGGAACCCAAGATACCCAAACAGAGTAAGAAAGAAAATTCCCAATCACCACCAATGCATCCCCCAACCAGGGTAAGCAAGAACCCAGGAGGAGTCTCTGCCTGTAAAAAAGAGGAAAGATAAACCCTGCCCAGGATCACCCACTCAAACTTAGGAGCTCCAGTATAACAGTATACCCATCAGGGTCATGGGATGCTAGCTGGGGTGCCAATAAGCCTGCATAAGGACACCTACCCCAGCCAAAGAGTGACAGGCACCCAGGCACTTCTCCTAAGAACTCAAGTGCTCACCCATGTCCTCAATGAACCAACACAGTGTTACTAACCTCAGCAAGGAATCACTAAGGTGCCTACCCCCAGTGCCTAGGTCATGGAGGTACACACAAACAACTCCAATACTGAACACAGCTGAAGTAGCCATATGGAGACTATACTACTGTGTCTATGTGGAACCGATACTAAAACACCCTACTCAACAGTCACTGTAAAACACATCTACAGGAGACAGTCTCTCTCCTCAAAGCCCACTCCAGAGCAAAAGAAGAAGCAACTGCTCTACCAGATGACCAGACATTAATGAGGAAATACTAGAAATACAAAAAAAGAAAGAAGAAAGAAAGAAAGAAGGAAGGAAGGAAGGAAGGAAGGAAGGAAGGAAGGAAGGAAGGAAGGAAGGAAGGAAGGAAAGAAAGAAAGAAAAGAAAAGAAAAGAAAAGAAAAGAAAAGAAAAGAAAAGAAAATATGACACCACCAAAGGAATACAATAATTCTCAAGTACAGGCCTCATAGAGCAGGAAACCCTTGAAATAAATGAAATGGAATTCCAAGCAACAATCTTAAGGAAACTCAATCAGATACATGAAGACTCAGTAAGATGACACAACAAAATGAGAAAAAGTATCCAGGATATGAAGGAAGAAATTTACAGGGATTACCTCAAAAATGAATGTGCAGAACTCCTGGAATTGAAGAATTCATTCAACAAAATAAAAAAACGCAACCAAGAGCTTAAGCAGCAGGTTAGAGAAACAGAAAAAAAAAGAATTTCTGATCTTGAAAATAGTCTTTCTGAAATAACACAGGCGGACCACAAAAAAAAAAAAAAAAAAAAAAAAAAAAAAAAAATTTTTAAAAAATGAAGAAAATCTAAGAGAGCTAGCAGACAACCTTAAATGCATAAACATCCAAATCATGGGTGTTCTGGAAGGGGAAGAGAAAGGAAAAGGCATTGAAAATCTATTCAATGAAATAATAGTGGAAAATCTTCCAGGTATACAGAGAGACAGAGACCTTCCAATGTAGGAGGCTCAAAGATTCCCAAACAGATTCAATCCAAAAAAAAAGTCCTCTCCAAGACACATTATAGTCAAACTGGCAAAGCTCAAAGACAAAGAGAGAATCCTAAAAACAGCAAGAGAACAGCATCAAGTCATATATAAGAGAGTCCCTATCAGACTAACAGCAGACTTCTCAACAGAAACTCTACAGGCTAGAATAAAATGGGATATACTCAAAATACTAAAATATTGCCAGCCAAGAATACTACACTCATCAATGCTATCCTTCAGAAATGAGGGACAAATAATCTACTTCCCAGACATACAAAAACTAGAGGAAATCACCACCATACAACCAGCCCTACAAGAAATCCTCAAGGGAGTACTGCATCAGGAATCGAAAAACCAATAATCACTACCATGGATACACAGGAAAGAACAATACTCATTGGTAGAACAGAAATGCAAATAAGGAAGAGAAAGAAAATATATCTTACCACCACAAAAACCTAACAAATACCACAGACAATCAATAAAAGAAAGGAACAAAAGACAGTAAAAACATCCAAACAAAAATCAATAAAATGTCAGGAGTAAGACAATACCTTTCAACAACAACACTAAATATAAATAGATTAAGTTTCCCACTCAAAAGACACAGACTGACTGGATTAAAAAGCTAGACCCAACTATAAGCTGTTTTCAAGAGACTTACCTCACCTGTTAAGACTCATACAGACTAACACTGAAGAGATGGAAAAAGACATACCCTGCAAATGGAAACCAAAAATGAGCAGATGTAGCTATTCTTACATAGGATAAAATATACTTTAAAACAAACCCCCCCCCCCAAAAAAAAGAGAGAATAATAAGGCCATTGTATAATGATAAAGGGATCTATCCAGCAAGAAAACATAACAACCATAAATGTATATGCACCCAACACCAAAGCACCCAGATATATAAAGCAAGCACTATTAGAACTAAAGAAAGAGATAGACCCCAATATGATAATAGTTAGGGGCCTGAACACCCCTCTCTCGGCAGTGGACAGATCATGTAGGCAACAAATCAACAGAGAACCACACTTTATACCAGTTGGATTTGGCAGACATCTACAGAACATTTCTACAGTATATATATTCTTCTCATCAGCACATGGAACATTCTCCAGGATAGACAACATGTTAGGTCAAAAATCAAGTGTTAGCAAATTTTTAAAAACTGAAATCATTTTAAGTATCTTTTCAGACCATAATGGATTAAAACTAAAAATCAATAACGAGCAAAACTCTGGAAACTATACAAATAAATGGAAATTAAACTACATGCTCCTGAACAACCTATGCTTTCAAGGAGAAATTAAACAGGAAACCAAAAAATTTCTTGAAATGAATGAAAATAAAGATACATCATACTAAAACCTGTGGGATACCGAAAAATTTTTAAAAAACCCCAAACTGTGGGATACTAAGAGGGAAGTTTATTGCAACAAATACTCACATCAAAAGAACGGAAAGACTTCAAATAAACAACCTAATGCTACACCTCAAAGAACTAGAAAAACAAGAACAATTCAATCCCAAAAATAATAGATGGAAAGAAATAATTAAGATCAAAGCTGAACTAAGTGAAATAGAGACCCGAAAAACAATACAAAAGATCAATGAAACAAAAACTTGGTTTCTTGGGAAAATAAACAAAACAGACAAACCATTAGCTAGGCAAACTAAAAAAATAAGACAGAAGACCCAAATAACAAAAATCAGAAGTGAAAAAGGAGACATTATGACCAATATCACAGAAAAACAAAAGTCATTACAGATTATTATAAACAACTATACACCAACAAATTTGAAAACCTGGAAGAAATGGATAAATTTCTGGACATATACAAACTACCAAGACTGAACCAAGAAGAAACAGAAAACATGAACAGACCAATAACAATCAAAGAGACTGAAGTACTAATCAGCAGTTTCCCAAAAAAGAAAAGCCTAGGACTGGATGGCTTCACTGCTGAATTGTACCAAACCTTTAAAGAGGAATTAATACCAATTCTCTTCATACTGTTCCAAAAAACTGAAACAGAAGCCATTCTCCCAAACTCATTCTATGAGGCATTACCCTGACATGAAAAGAAGACAAAGATTCAACAAAAAAAGAAAACTACAGGCCAATATCCCCAACGAGCATAGATGCAAAAGTCCTCAACAAAATATTAGCACATAGAATTCAGCAACACATCAAAAAGATTAGACACTATGATCAAAAGTGGCATTCATCTCAAGGATGCAAGGATGATTCAACATACACAAATCAATAAATGTGATTACACCACATCAACAAAATCAAGGACAAAAATCATATGATTATCTCAACAGATGCAGAAAAAGCATTTGACAAAATTCATCATCCCTTCATGATAAAGACACTCATCAAATTAGGTACAGAAGGAAAATATCTCAACACAATAAAAGCCATGTATGACAAACCCACTGCCAATATCATCCTGAAAGCTTTTCCCTTAAGAACAGGCAAGACAAGGATGCCCACTCTCACCACTCCTATTTAACATAGTATTGGAAGTACTAACCAGATCGATCAGGCAAGAGAAAGAAATAAAGGGCACCTAGATTGGGAAAGACAAAGTCAAACTGTCCCTGTTTGCAGATGGCATGATCCTATATATAGAAAAACCTAAAGACTTTACCAAAAACTCTTAGAGCTGATAAACAATTTCAGTAAAGTAGAAGGATACAAAATCAACATGCAAAAATTAGTAGCATTTTTATACTCCTGTAATGAAGTAGCAGAAAAAGAAACCAAGAAAGCAAGCCCATTTACAAGTCACCAAAAGAAAAAAAAAAAAAATCTCTAGGAATCAAATTAACCAAGGAGGTAAAAGAACTACAATTAAATGCTGAAAGAAGTTAAAGGAGACCCAAAAAGACCTTCCATGTTCTTGAACCAGAAGAATCAACATTGTGAAAATGTCCATACTACCTAAAGCAATCTACAGATTCAATGCAATCCCCATCAAAATACCAAAGACATTCTTCACAGGAACAAAAAAAGTAATCCTAACATTCATGTGGAACAAAAAAAGACCTCAAACAGCCAAAGCAATCCTGAGCAAAATAAATAAAGCTGGAGGCATAACACTATCTAACTTCAAATTACACTACAAAGCTAAAACAGCATTGTACTGGCATAAAACAGACACTTAGACCAATGGAACAGAATAGAGAACCCGGAAATCAACCCACATACTTATAACCAGCTCATCTTTGACAAGAGCAACAAGAACATGCACTGGGGAAAGACTGCCTCTTCAATAAATGGTGCTTGGAAAACTGTAATCCATATGTAGAAGAATGAAACTAGAGCTGTACCTCTTGCCATATATCAAAATCAACTCAAAATGGATTAAGACTTAAATATAAGATCTGAAACTATAAAACTCGTTAAGGAAAACATAAGAGAAACACTTCAGGAAGCAGGACTGGGCAAAGACTTTATGAATAAGACCCCAAAAGTACAGATAACAAAAGAAAAAATAAACAAATGGGGTTAGGTAAAACTAAAAAGCTTCTGCACAGGAAAAGAAATAATTAACAGAGCAAAAAGACAACCTACAGAATGGGAGAAAATATTTGCAAACTATAAATCTGACAAGGGACTAATATCCAGCCTATTCAAGGAACTCAAACAACTTAACAGTAAAAAAACAAGTAACCTGATTAAAAAATGGGCAAAGGATCTAAACAGGCATTTTTCAGAGGAAGATATACAAATGGTCAATGGACACATGAAAAAATGTTCACATCCTTAAGCACCAGGGAAATGCAAATCAAAACCACATTGAAATATCATCTCACCCTAGTTTTAGACTGGTTGTTATCAAAAAGAATAAAAATGCTGGCAAGGATGCCGAGAAAGAAGAACCCTCCTATACTGTTGGTGGGACTATAAATTAGTGCAGCCATTATGGAAAACAATATGGAGGTTCCTCAAAAAACTACAGATAGAACTGCCATATACATATATCCCACTGCTGGATATATACCCAAAGTATTGGAAATTACCATCTTGAAGAGATACCTGTACTCCCATGTTTATCATAACGCTATTTACAATAGCCAAGAGTTGGAACCAACCTAAATATCCATCAACAGATGACTGGATAAAGAAAATGCAGTATACATGCACAATGGAATACTACTCTGCCATAAAAAAGAATGAAATTCTGCTATTCACAGCAACATGGATGAACTTAGAGAAAGTTATGTTAAGTGAAATAGGCCAGGCATAGAAAGAGAAATACTGCATGTCCTCACTCATAAGTTGGAGCTAAAAAATAAAAAAACCCAAATAAATAAATAAAGATAACAATCACAATAATTCATTGAACTTTCAAAAGGAGAGAACAGAACTGAGGCCACCAGAGGTGGGAATGGGGTAAGGAGAGGGGTGTTTAGCAAGAAATTGGTAAAGGGCCACAAAAAATGATTACATTGTGTAATGCTGAATATTCTAATTATCCTGATTTGAGCATCACATATTGCAGACAGGTATTAGTATTCAATGCTGTACCCCACAGATATGTACAATCAATTATGTTAAAAAAAAAAAAAGAGGGCCGGCCCGGTGGCACACTGGAGAGTGCGCCGCTTGGGGAGTGTGGCGGCGCTCCCACCGAGGGTTCGGATCCCATGTGGAGACCGGTTCCCGCTCACTGGCTGAGCGCGGTGCGGACGCGACACCGAGGGTTGCGATCCTGTTACCGGTCAGTAAAAAAAGACAAAAAGGGGGGAAAAAAAAAAAAGAACTCATATACATGAATTACTCTTTTAGTTTCAAGAAATGCAAACAGATGAAAATGTGTCTTCCATTTTTTCATATTTTTCAGTAGAAATACATGGAAACCCCTACTAGTGAAGACTCTTTCATCTAAATAAGGGCATACTCACTTCCCAAATCCCTAATCCATCACCTTTACCACTTCCTTCCCCACACACTTGTAGAAAGCCTGCTAAATGACTGACAAAGCCTCCAAATTTTCTACTTCCTTTGTCCTACATCATGCATTGTTAATGGAAGTGAAAATTGGTTCTTGTGAGGGGGGGGGGAGAAAATCTTACTCATTTTGTTTACAAAGCACAGATATGCATACAAGTCATAAACAAAGAATATTTCCATGATATCAGTATTTCATGGGTGGGCACATATAGGGAAAAAAAATTGTTTAAAATGGCTCCTTCAAAGGGTGATAATGAAACAAACAAACAAATAGTAAGTTTGAGAAACAGTGCCCTAGAGTAGAATTTCCCAACCAGTGTGCCTTGAATGGGTTATAGGTGGGTCAAGATATTGATCTTTTAAGCTCTCGACATGGCACCAAGCCAGTTGCCTCTGTTTACAAATGGCTGCCTTCTTCACCCTAGTGTGCATTAAAGTATTTTCTGTGTGCCATGGCATAAAAAACGTTGGGAAACACTGCCTTAGAGAGATGAGTCTATCTACTTTCTTGGAACAACTTAGATTGTCAATTGTATGGCCCTTCATCTTAGTCTACCCCATATCTGTGCATTTCCACTTGTCTTTCTTCAGGACTCCTTTTCTTACCACACTGAAGAAAGGGTTATCTTTTCTTTCCAAGGCTACTTTTGTAGCCCATCACTTCATAGAGCTTGGTCCCTCATTATTTACCATCTCTCATGCATCCTCAATCTTTCCTTCTCTATTACTCCTTTGTCTCCTTGCCAATAAACATACCTACATCTCTCTTATCTTGGAAAAGTTTCCTCATTTGGATTTCTAGGTGTCTTCCAAGATTTTTATTGTTCTATACTAAATATTTAATGATACAAAAACAATATTTCTAAAATATATGTAACCTGTAAAGAATCATACAAAAACTCATGTACCCACCACCCAGTTTAAGAGATAAAATATTACCTTTACATTTGATGTGCCCTATGTGACCCTCCCCAATCCTGCACTCTTACATCCCCACCAGAGTAACTATCCTTAATTGTGATTTTAATTCTCTTGCTTTTCTATATGTTATTACCACATACATATGTATTCCTAAACAATGTATCACTTAGTTTTCCATGCTTTTGAACTTTACATAAGTGAAATAAATTATCATATATTAAGTTTCTGAGATTTATCCTTGCTCTTATGGTGAGATGTAATTTATTCATTTTTACTGTTAATAATATCCTATTGTAATACTGTATCTTCATTTATTTAACCTGCTGCTCAACAAACCTAACTCTCAAATTACATCCTAATCATTGATTAAATAGTTCCTTTTGAATCGTCCTTCTAACCAATGGATCTCTAGCTTTATATATTCACTCCTTGGATCTCTAACCTTCTCTATTAATATCTAAAGAGCTATTTGAATATTTACTCCTATCTAAAGTGTTTGGAGGTACACCAAAGAGGAGGAAATGTTGAGAAACCAATTTATCTAGTTATACACAGGAAAAATTATTAAGGAAAGTAATAAATGTTACCATCACTGCCAATTTTTTATACAAACAGGAGGAAATATTTTTCTATTTTTTGATTTTTTAAATGCATCTCACCAGTTCCCACTGTATAGGAAAAAATTTTGTTTATGGTCTAAGTTGTGTTATTTAACATGATAATCTCCTCAGATTCGGTGAAATATAGTTTGCAACAAAACTAAGTATGTGCCTTAACTCATGCATTTATTCTATTCATCCAACAACTACCAAATCTTAACATGATAGGCACTATTAAGAATCATACAAAAAGAAAATTATCATATGAAATAAATACATACTATAATAAAATTGCTAAAAGTGTGCAGTGGAAGCATAGAAAATAGAGCAACTAATTCTGCCTAAGTATTTACCTTTGCAGAAGAGGTGACATTTTAATTGAATCTGAATAAATGAGCAGAACTATATAAGTAACAAAAGGGAAGTAAGAGAAAACAGTAGGTACAAAGATGTGGTATAGAAAAACAACATGATGTATTTGAGAAAGCATGTAAAATTCAACAAGATGAGAACTTTGAAGTTGGTAGAGTGGTGGGGAAATGAGACTGGAGAGAGTTTAGGACAGATTGGGCCTAGTATTTTACACTAAATAATTTGTACTTTATCCTCTAGGAAACAAAAAGTTAATTGTGATCTTTTAAAAGGCAACGGACAAGATCAGGTTTGTTATAAAGATAACTCTGACAGCAAGGTGGAGGATAGGTTAAAATCGGATGAGAGAAGGGGCGGGGGGCAACTTATGGAGATCTACACAAGTAAGATAATGAACAAAAACATGGAAAATAGAGACAAAGCACTGAGACTAATTCAGAAGATATTTCAAGAGCAAATAAAAGTAGAGAATATAAGGGAGAGGGAGTATGTGACTTGGGATGTCTTGTTTGGGACACTGGGTAGATAATGATACCACTAATTGACACAGGAAACACAGAAGGAAGAGCAGGTGGGAAAGATAGTGAGTTAAGTTAGGAGCTTTAGGTCTTCCATGTAGAAATAAATATCCAATTTAAAATATGGACCTGGAAATGAACAGATGTGTTAAGACAAGAGATAAAGAGTTGTAGCCATATGACAAAGGACAAGTGGTTCTCAAACTTTTGGATGTATCAGAATCAACTGATGGGTTCTACCTCAGTTTCTGATTCAGGAGGTCTGGGTTGGGGCTTGATAATTCGCATTTCTAAAAAGATCCCAGGTGATATTGCTGGTCTGGGGACTACACTTTGAAAACCTTTGGACTAGACAATATCACTTATAAAGTGGGTAAAGATTGAGGATAGAAAATGATCAAGAACAGAGTCATGAAGAGTACAAACTTAACAGGCAGGTAGCAAGGAGAAGCCAGTAAAACAACATGAAAAGAATTTTCAGAGAATGGGATCAGAATTGGGAGAGCTGCAAAAAAGCCATATAAACAGTATCAAACAGCTGAATAGAATGAAGACTGAAAACAAGTAATTGGATAAAGTAATTAGTAAAAGCAGTTATGTAGAGTGGGAGGGAAGGAAAATACTGTAATGATAAAGTAAATGATAATCCAGATCTGAAATATTTTGCCACACTAAAGTTAGGTATGCCTGACTCTCAAACTAATATCTGATGACAAGATTAAGAAAAATTTCTTTTTTTTTTTCCCTTTTTGTCTTTTTTACTGACCGGCAACGGGATCGCAACCCTTGGTGTTGCGCCCGTACCGCGCTCAGCCAGTGAGCGGGAACCGGTCTCCACATGGGACCCGAACCCTCGGCAGGAGCGCCGCCGCACTCCCAAGTGGTGCACTCTCCAGTGCGCCACTGGGCCGGCCCGAAAAATTTCTTTTTAAAATATGTTCTACTACTAGGGAATATAACTTCTACTGCTAGCAACAACTTGGGGTTGGAGGGAGAATGGATGGGATGGAAGGACAGACCTCTTAAAATCCTAGTCCTGGGCCGGCCCGGTGGCGCACTGGATAGTGCGCCGCTTGGGAAGCGCGGCAGCGCTCCCGTCCGAGGGTTCGGATCCCACATGCAGACCGGCTCCCGCTCACTGGCTGAGCGAGGCGCGGGAGCAACGCCGAGGCTTGCGATCCTGTTGCCGGTCCCCGGACCGGAACGTGGGCTATATTGAGGGTTGTGTTGCGCTGGCGGCC